>NW_016828033.1:61922-79766 GCF_001698545.2 Rhinopithecus bieti
TTCCTTCCACTCTTTTCTTTTCCAAATTTTCAATGTAATAAGCACATACTAATTTTATGATGAAATGAAATTTGTAAAAGAATAAACGTTAATGTTAGAAGACAATTAACAAAATTATCTATCTTGAGTACAATATACAATACAAGGAAATTAATATAAGATTTTACCCTAGTGGCGAGAAAATAGGTGAGATAGCTTTCCTATCACAACATAAAAGTATATGTTAGTAAATATTCATATTGGAAAGAAATATATTCTATGACCTAGCAATTACTATGTTCCATTCTTGGCATTACTCTTACCGTAAAAGAAAGCATAGACAAGCAGCAATTCAGGGACCATGAAAAGTTGGAAATAACATAATCATATAGTAAAAAGTGATATCACATATTATATAATAAGTCTATATTCCATATATTAAAAATAATGACATGAATCTGTATATAATGGCAGGAGAAGATCGCCAAAATGCATTATTGATTGAAAATGCAAGTTGCAGAACAATATATAGAGTATTATGCTATTTATGTTGATAAAAAAACTTGTACAGTATAAATCCTGAATATTGCACAGCAAAAGGACTGTAAGTACATTGATGAATTCCCTGTTATTAGTATTTCTGGAAGAGAGAATTATATTGTGAGATGGGAGGATAGTCAGTGGAGATTTTGGTTTTAATTACAATGCTTTTGTTTTTATAATAAGGATGTATTAGTATATTACTTGCATAATTAAACTTTAATTGTTTTTTTAGGTTTTCTTCTCCACCCTCATATATTTGCATGCACATACCTATGCAAATAACAAAGTCCACCTAATAAAGGGGATTTGTGACTGGCATTTTTCTAAGCACTTTGCCATGTGTCATACATTGTATCATGCAAACTTATCATTAACCTTATGATGTTAATAATATTTTTCCCATTTCACAGATGATGAAACCAAGCCTCAGAGGAACTGGGTACATTGCCCAAATTCATCAAGCCCATAAGGGTTACAATCAAACTTTGAATTCAGATATCTGGCTCAGAGTCCACAATCTTAACCAAAATAGTATTTTACAAATTCCCTTGTAGACGTGTATATATCCACATGCAAGTGTGCACACGCACATCCCTGCCATCCAGCTTCTTCTCCCCCTGACACTTGAGTACACAGGTCATTGGTATGTTCTCTCCATAACTTTCCACCATTGACAGAAATGTGTTTGCTCAAGGGATGAGTTGAGGTGAAAACCTGACAACATTAGTTGTTTTGCAAAAATCTGAGCAGATATTTTATTTTGTATTTTGTTTTCCTGGCTACAACTCTCCTTTTAAAGGTTTGCAAGGTGGCATTAATATCTATTCCTTTCCTGACTACTCCATTTATTAGTTACATTGCGATTAGTGAATTCTACTTGGTCTTTCCCCAATCTGTTAATATTTTTTGACTTCACTTAAAAAAAAATAAAGAAGAAAACACTTGTTTTCCAAATGGCTTTGGGGTGGTAGTAGGCTTTGCTGATGACTAGAGGAATCTCCTCATGGCAGTATCTTGGTTGAGTAATTGGTCCTCGCCTATATGATCAAGAAGGTGAATGTTCCTAGTAAACCCAGAGGGGATCAGCCCATCAGAGGTAAGCTTCTGCTATCTAAATTGAGATGAGATTCAGGCTTAACCTCAAATGCCAAGTATTTGCTCTTCTAGTCTCTCCCTTCTCCTCCTTATTATCGTGACACTTTAAAGGTCAAATTACTGATAAGAAATTTACTTGCTAGGCCCGGCGCGGTGGCTCAAGCCTGTAATCCCAGCACTTTGGGAGGCCGAGATGGGCGGATCACGAGGTCAGGAGATCGAGACCATCCTGGCTAACACGTTGAAACCCCGTCTCTACTAAAAAAAAATACAAAAAACTAGCCGGGCGACGTGGTGGGCGCCTGTAGTCCCAGCTACTCGGGAACCTGAGGCGGGAGAATGGCGTAAGCCCGGGAGGCGGAGCTTGCAGTGAGCTGAGATCCGGCCACTGCACTCCAGCCTGTGCGACAGAGCCAGACTCCGTCTCAAAAAAAAAGAAAAGAAAAGAAAATTGCTTGCTGAGAACATAGAAAGTTAAATGGCTCGAGAGAGGGGTTGTACATTTTCTTTAAATCTAAAAAAACACCATGAAGAATCCCAACCTCTCAATAAAAATTGCCCCTGTGTTAATTGGATTTTACCTGCATTCAGTTTTAACAACTCTCTCCTCTGTATAGTGCTGACACTGTCCTCCTGGGAATTATGACTTCCTTAGACACACAATGCTAGAGTCTAGTTGGAACTTAGGTTACTTTTTTCTTGTGGAAGTGGGAGGCATTTTGTCTCTTCCCTTCATGTATTAATTTAATTAGAAAAACATTCACTGTCTGTCACTATCAGCCTACAGATTCTCTACCTTCTCAGTCCTGTGGGAGCCTTATCACTCTGAGATAAATGGTTCTGTTTGTTGTACAAAGGGGGTTCCTAAAGCATGGTAATGGGGAGGAGACACCTAGAGATCAAAGCAACTAATACAATCAATTCCAATCCAAGCCCCAAACCAAGTCTTTCCACCAGCTATTCCTTTCATATCTAAATGTTGTCCTCTTCCTCTACAGCAGGATAAAAAGTCAATTTCTAAGGGTAAAGGCAGTAAACAAAATTTCAGGAATATATAGTATATGTAAGTTTGAGTACATAAAGTTAAAAGATTCCTGAATATCTAAAATGTTTGAATTTAAAATCAAAATCAAATTAGTAAAAAAAAAATTACAAAGGTATATGAGCTGTATAATAGTCAAAAGTTAATATGCTTAATATATTAAAAGTGTATATAAAGGGATAAGGACAACACTAGCCTGATGGATATATAAGCAAAATCCAGATACAAAAACTATGTATAAATTACTAATGAATATTTGAAAAAAACACACTGAAAATTTTAAAATGCAATGAAGACAGCTATAATTCATATCAAGTTAACAACCATGTTTAAACAATCACAATCCAATGCTGATGAAATTGGGCACATTAAGAGCAATTATATTTATTACTGCTATGATTGCAAACTGATACAGTGTAACAGTAGATTATTTGCCATTAGGTATCAGAAGCTTTTAAAATAGTCATCCTCTTGACCCAAATATTGGAAATCTATCATTAAAAGGATCTTCTGAGCAGATTTTATATAAGCAAAATGTTCATTAAATATTTTCATACTTTCATATAATCTGAAATAACGTAACTATCCAACACTAGAGAAAAGGTTAAGCAAATTAAGGAATATCTACCCAGTAGAATACTATGCCACCATTAAAAACTTAGATTTTCAAGAGTTTTAAATTACCTGGGGGAAAATATCTTACTCTAATATAAGTGGAATAAAGTTAACAGAAAATTGAATGTACAATATGGCCTCAACAATGACAGAAAATATACTTAAGACCAAAGACTAAAAGGAAATATACCAAAATGAGGTAGTTATTGTCTCTGGGTAGTGAGATCATAGATTATTTCCTTCTTCCTCTTCTTTTTATAATTATATGTAAACCACAATTTCTTCTTCAATGACAACATATTTCTATAATGAGAAAAAAATGATCTAATAAAAGTATCATTTAAATACAAAGTTATGTACCCTGAAAACATTCCTAGGTTCCCTTAAAGTCATTTGTCTAACATAAGTAAATTTGTCTAAATCTCTCTAGAACACACATTCATATGCTTTACCCCAGGAGCAAGGAGTTCCCAAAATCTACTCCCTACTATGTAAAATAAAACTGCCTTTAATTTTTTTCTGAATTTGTTTCAGACTTCAAGTAGAGTTCTTTATTACTTCTGTTCAACAGCACAAACTACAAACATAATCTGTTTGGCGAACCATTTCTATTCAAAAGACAATAATGCCTGTTTCTAAATCCTTCCAGAGAACCTAGTGGAAGAAAATGCCTAACATCGGGGAATAGTAGGAGCAGCCTAAATTGACCACAGAATTGTATTTGGCCACTGTCCTCAAAAAATTCAAGTGAATTCAGTAATCCTGAATGCCTATTTACACCAAACATTCCTACTATAACAGGTCATGAGGATTAAAATGAGGTGAGTTTAAAGGTGAGCATGACATGTAGCCATAGCAATTAATCTTAGGTTCCTTCTCCCTTAAAAATGACCAACAAAACAGAAGAAATGCTATATCAATAATTTCAGAATAACATGGAATCATTGTAGATATTTCTATAAGATTTGCACCAGATCCACTAGGACAAATCTACCAGTAGCTAAACACTGTAGAGTCCCTAAAAATGGACAAGGAGAAGACGTGACAAAGATGCTCTTTAGGGGGATTAAGTCATGCTAAAAACTGAAGATATTTTCTGCTCTGCCAATCAAGGAATCACTGTTCTTTCCCCAGCAAGGAGAGTGAAAAGAGGACCGAATTGGAGGGCCCAAATTTGCATTTTAATCATAATCCTTCATAGCTAATTATGAGATCTGAGAATTCTCTGGATCTCAGTTTGCCATGCATAAAATGATGGGTGGACTGAAAGATTTGTAAGTTTCCCAGTTCGGACATTGCATGGGTCTATAAGGAGCTCCATCTTGGTTGGCCCCTGGAGGCACCTGGAGACTTTGGTTTTAGGGAACTAATGAGTCTCAGTGCCGAATGAGGATATAGTTCCTCAGTGTAGACTTTTAGAAACTATGCAAGCACTTGAGTCTTTAAAAAAAATTACTTGGTCCCTGGGCTGTCTCTTATAACTCTAATATTTATACTATGACAAAGTGAAAGTGCTTATTAGTGTTTGAGAAAAGTAATACCATTCTCTTTATTCATTCCAATGAGCTTATTTTACATGAGCAAGAAAGCACTAGAGAGACAGACACCCATGGGATATTTGCCTAGCCTAAGTGAGTCTCAGATGGAAATAAATATGAAAAGTGTTAGCATGGGACCTGTGAGAAACTGATTCTTACATCTGGCCTCTAAAGGGTCAAGCCGCAAATAAGTGACCTTTGACATGCCCCTTCTCTAGTTCAGCCTGGAGCTGCCCACAGTTCCCAGTGGTGTCCAGTCAACTCATTCTCCTGATGCAGGATCATCAGAGAGAATCTGGAGTAATGGCAGCTGTGGGCAAGGAGCTGCCAAATAATAGTGGAACAAAGATATCTTCCAAGTTTCTATTTCCTCCGAATGACTCAAACACCTCAAGAGTCCAGGTCCCCCTAAGACTGCATTTTCTTAGCTGCATTCTCTCTAGTTGTGATGAGCATCTCAAAAAGGAACACCTCTCTTTCTGACTTTATGACAGTTTATGACCTGCCACTTCATTTCCAGCAGTGTGTCCCAGTTCCTCTTGCAATCCACACAGGACACTTTTTCTTTCAGCAGCCTGGTGTGAGCTCTTGCCTCTCAGGATTAGCTGTGATCTTACTGCTGGGGCGGGAGCACACTTAGCCACAGGGCGCAAAAGAACTACTGTCACTGAAAAGAGTACCTTCCTGTATTTGAGGGCTCTTCGTCTCTGCTGGTACACCCAGGGAAAAACCCAGCAGAGTCCACCCACAGTCTTTGAGGATTAATTCTGTAAGAACTTTTTATGCTGAAGGGAATCCTCCTCCAGGGGATGATTCAGCTCTGTGCTTCTGAGCTCTGATGACAATCACATCAACATCGCAGGGGCCTGTGGCAGAAGAGGAACACCACCCACTGGAAACCAGGGGCTAGTTGCTCCTCTGTAGTTCTGGGAAATGGCCAGAGGCACAGCTCTGCTATTCCAATTTGCAGTTTTCTCTAACATCAAAAACAAAATGTGATTTGCATTTGAAATTTTACAGAATTCCTCATTTTAGGTCAAGACTGGCCTTACCAGTAGGTTAGTGACTTATGTGGTAGGATTTAAAACACACACACATACACACACACACACACACACACACACACACACACAAATATTATCCATAAAAAGAATTAGATTCCCACCAACCTGCTGTGACATTCATCAGTGACCCTTTGAAGGTCAGCCATTGAAGGTGCAGGTTAAAATGCAAATGTGTTTCTTGGAGAGGTAGCAATAGAGCTATTATCAACTGTTAATGCTCCAGTATTGCTGGAATGTCAGAGTAAGAAGTTTGGGTTAAAAATTAACATATCAGTAAGTGAAGACTGGCTTTATATATTACATATTTAATTTATAAAAATGGTAACATTAAAAGGTGGCACCAAAATGTAAATAGAATCAAGATCACTTTGGATAAATTAATGCATGACACATCCTTGATATGTTATTAATGGAAATGAGTTTGGGGCATATAATTTAGCTTTTGAGATTAGTGTCAACAGAGAACGGTATCTCCTCTGGTGCCCATGGCAGAAGCAGAACATTAGTACAATCCACCATAGATCAGGTTCACTTTGTAATTCAGTGTAAGTGGTTTATATGATAAAGAGGGCAGGAAGACCTGGTTTTGGCTCTGTCTCTACTACTTACAAGATGCATGAAGCTACTCAAGTCACTTAAGCAAGGAGAGCCTCGGGTTCTTCATCTACAAAAGCGGGATGTAGAAAAGAAGAGCAAACGTAAAATTCCTGTTCAGTGGTTGTCTATTAAAGAATCTCTCCTTCCTGCCTCTGTTCACATCCATCAGGGAGAGGAGTCGGCTGATAGTGCCAGCTAAGGACCTTGGCCCTCCTAGACCTATTCCTGAACAATTAATAGCACTGAATTTGGGACAGGAATGTTACTGTCATGGTTAATTCCTTCCTCATCTGTCTGCTGGTGCTTGTTCACAATGTCAAAGACATGGCAACTTCATGGGAAGGAAGGGTTAACTTTTTGGTGTTTTTGCACTAGCCTGTATGTCTGTCTACTTTTCATATGGGAACCACCTTGTTGATTCAGACTGGAAGCTTCAAGAGGGAAGTTTCTTTCCATTTAATTCACTGGGGATGGTGCCCAACAGAGAACCACACTCAAATGGGGGCTAAATAATACGTCAACATCATGGTTACAAAAGAAACACGTCCCTCTCTCACCGAATCACTAAATCCTATATTCTATAAAAACAAAATTGAACTGCAAACATTACCACCATGACGAGAGGATTTAGGCATGCTGACCAACTGATTAAATTCTGCTTGTCATCCAGAGTGATCCTGGAGGCCTTCAGAGGCTGGAGGAAACCTCTGTGTGACTCTAGTCACATCTTTTTACACAGGGAAAATCAAATTAGGCTGAATATCTATAGTGGCTTCCAGAAGTAAACAGATTGTAGAAGGGCAGCCGGCTGCCTTAGGATTGCAGGGGATGAGGAAGGGGTGGGCCACCTGGAAGGGACCTCTACCTTCTCGGCACCTGGAGTTGATTTCCAGATGATCACATAGTTTAACCCTTCTCTTTTATAGACAAGGAAATTGAGGCCCAGAAAGGTTAACAGTCTTTCCCAAGACCTAAGATTAGAAGGCAGAGTTGGGATTGAAAATTGCTTATGCCAGACTCAGACTAAAAGCAGATGACCACATTTTCAAATTCAGTGAAAAGTGGAAAACACATATGGGCCTACCCAGCCTGGAAAATCCCCATGTATTACCAATACATAGTAAACCAATCGAAGATTGACAAGTTTACTTGAAAATCAGTCAGAAGGCCTCTCTCACATACAAAAATCCAACCCTAATAGAACACTCATCGCCCATCAGACTGTCTTAACACGGCTCCTTTTTCTCTCTTTTCAAACCCTTTGAGTCTGTGCCAGAAGTGACAGTGCCTACCACCCTCTCTGCAGTCAGTTCTGACCAGTTATCTGGGGTTTACATCTGTCCTCTGGCCACTCATCCGCTGCACTTCCTGGATCTGCTTGTTTCACCCTGGCCCCAGCTTTACCTGAGGGGTGCTTGGCCTGTGCCTTGAGTTCCAGGGCCTATGTTTACTTCAAAAATATTAATGTCAATTCCTTCAACTTGTTCCAAAGCCAACAGAGCCTCTCATCAGCAGGCAAGCTCTGCCACTTGTCATGTAGCTGAGGCTGAGGAGCCTGCGGGTCCCAGCCAACTTTATCACCTCCCGCTTCTGAGGGGTGGAAGTCCCCAGCATCTCAAGGTCCCCTGAGAGTGCGGGGATTCCCACATCGGAGATTCCCGCGTCGGCAAGTACCTGCTTCAGAGAAGCCCATGAGAAACTGGCCCAGAGCAAGCACAGCCCGCCCTCCCATCGTGGGAAAGCGAAGGGCAGAAGGGGTCTGGCTGGAGGTCACTCCTGCCACTGGTCTTCCTCACTCGGGCCCAGCCTGTCAGAGGATAAGGCACAGTGGTGGGTCGGGGTATCTGGCTCTCCCCCACCTGCCTCCTCAGGGGTTCAGTAGTCCCTGGGAACAAGATTCAGCGAAGGAATTTCTGGGATGCTGGTCGGTTCTGGCCCTAAGGACACTGGGAGTGACAGCAGGTTGCTGAGGATGTGACAGTGACTGGGCTGTTCCCTTCACATGACCCTACCAGGGCAAGCCTGGCCAAATCCCAGCACCTGCTGAAAGTTGAAGCTGACCACTGGAGTGATTAGATTCGTGACATGTGGTGAATCTATCGTGACCTGGGGAGTGGGGCTCCTGGGAAAGGACACAGCTAAGGAATCTCCTCCCTCCCAGCATTGCTTGACTCTTTCACAAAGACAGTGGTAGGTAGAAGAGGAAGGAGAATTGGCCTACTCCTTCCTTTTGGCTGTATATGGTTATAGAAATTGTCAGAACTTTACATCTAGATTCAAGTTCTATCTCTAGCACAATTAGCTCTAAAAGTTTGGGAACGTTACTTAACTTTCTGGGTCCTCTTTGTTCATAAAATGGGAATGTAATACTTACCTTGGTTGGCTGTGAAAGTTATATGAGTCAGTGTTGTGGGGAAGTTGAAGGCACACAGTAGATGCGCAAGGAAAATTAAATTCCGTTCCCCAGTTCCTGGCTTGCAAATTGGGGGTTAAACTCATTTAAACTCAGAGAAGACGTGATGGGGGATCAAGGGAGAAGTGGGAAGCTCACGAGCTGTGGTTCCCCCTGATCCACATTAGACTCCAAGTGACAACACTCTCACAATCCCATGAAATTGAGCAGAATTTCTCTTCTTTTTTGTGACATTTCCAGAAATGAAGAGAGAGGGAAGGAAGACATGGAGTCTCTGATCTTTGGCTTCACTTTGGTTCTAAGACCTGGAGCAGATAGTGTATGGAGGGTTGCCTGTTTGTCCAGGCAATGTGAATAAGACCAAGGTAACCCAGCCCAACTGTAGGACACAGCTAAGCCAACAAGCAGCTGGATCTTGTGTCTCAGCATTCACAGAAATGTATAAATCATCTGATACCAATTGCTCCCTGGCAGCCTCTCTCTCCAGAATATAAATGCCCAACAACAGGACTGGCAAAGAAACCAAGCCCTGGGCAATGCCTGCTATGGAGCCTTATTTCTTGTGGTTTGCTAAGAAAAAAGTAGGCCCAGGGGAGAGGAGGAGGAAAACCAGGAGGGTCTAAAGTTCTTCTGACTGAAAGAAAAGACTACATAAGAGAGAAAGAAAGTAATGAGTTAAGTAATAAAAGGTTGTGAGTTTATTTATAATTCAACTAAACAAATTAGCTTCCTGCGCAAACATTCTGAGGATTAAGTGAACAATATAATACTTTTTTGAGCTCTTTCTGATCAAATGCTTTGCTGTTAAAGGTTATATTCCTGGGGAGTTGATACTGAAGCTTCTTGTTCCTTGTCAGTAAACACAAGGAGAAGCCAACCCTCTGTAAATTTAAGTCACATAAAACCTTTCCCCAAACTGTCTGGTCTCTTAACAGCCCCTTTTCACTGAGCTCTCTGGTTATGGAATGTAAGTATCTTTATCACAGCAGCACAGACTTTTGAAAATTTGACATAATAGAATTTCTTCCTCACAAGGCATACCAAACACCATTGCAAACTAGTGGGATGTTTGCTTTTAACCAAGACTAAAGCTGACGGTCTTTTATTTGTTTGTTTGTATTTAGATTATTTCCCACATGACCAATAAAATGTTCTCTCTGACCGTCATCCCTGCTGACTAGAAGTGCCAGGAACCTTCACTCACCCTCACCTCCAGAGGTAAAGGTGTAAACGGATTGTGGAAAAACACAGCAGAACATTGGGGGCAGCAGAGAGAAAGTGGGAGGACCCCATGGGCAGATAATCTAAAAGCAGCAAAGAATCAACAGGAAACTAACACAAGTGCCTGAAGATGGAGACAACAGTTTTTAGTGATTTTGGCTTGTCTCTGTCCTATGAAGCTCCAACTCAGTGGCAACCTGATGTGAAAATTTACGAGATATTTCTGGATTTATCTCTGTAACTCCAGGTCTGGCACGGTATAGGCTTCTTGAATGAATAAATGAATTAACATGTCAATGAATGAATGAACAGTAATATTAAGGAGGGGGAGAAAACTATTACAGGTCAATGAATGGGGTCCTGGAACATTCCCCTTATCTCCCATTGTCTTCTGACTCAGGGAGACAACAGCTGGAGCAGAGTCCCTAGACTTCGGGGACTTAGGAGGTCACACGTCTTAGAGAGCGTTTCACCAACCACTGCAATTCCTTAGGCAGTTTGAATTATAATATTTACTTCCATGATACACTCTCCAGCTGTTGTAACTGCTAGCGACCCTTCTCTGAATCCCTACTTCGTATGTTAGACATTTTTTTACATGGAGAATTAATACAGCCTTGACTGCTATGCTTCTTTTTTACTTCCTCTCTAATAAAAAGATCCTCAAGGGTCTAGACTGTCATACTCTTGTCTTTTGTGTTTGCTTCACTGCATATCGTAGAGCTGAGTACATATGGAAGAATGAATCAATCAATAAAATGAATGAACACATGCTGAGGTTTAAAGAGAAGAATATCAACCGCTTGGTTTGATGATAAAAAGCAGCATCACTCTGTGTCTAGCTCCCAACCCAGAGGTGCGGGCTCCATCCTCTCGTGTGAGGAGCCCACGGTGATGCACAGGCACCTGCACCCCGTGCCTAAACCCTGCAGCTGGCACGGGTCCTGTCTGCTCTTCATTCACCGTTCTCACGACTTGTAATGACAAGTTCAGCCCTGCATGTCACACTGTGTTTTCCATCCTGGGGAGTGTTTCACAGCTATCCCAAGTCCCACGCTGACGAATCAGGGCCGAAAACACGCTCCGATGCCAGCACAGACCAAGGAGCAAGTGTCAGGCAAGATCAGCCTCAGAAAAGTGAATCCTGAATTGCAATGGAAGTGGGCTTCCCCTTACAAGGACTTTGTGTGGAGATGCGCAGGTGAGCTGCTGGAAAAGATCCGTGGAATTCCCTTCCTCTGGGTGCCTTTTCCATCCCAACCTGTGGGGATTCCTCAAGAATCGGGGAGGTTTCAGCACGCAAATCAGAGGATTCACCCTGGCTTTTGGAAAGAACTGCCCAGTGTACCAGGTTTTTATTAGTTACTTTTAGAGTCGGGAACGCGGGCAGATTTGTAAGAAAGTCGACAGAGCATGTCTTTCCACAGGGGAGAAGGCTCTCAAGCCCCAGAAGGCAATCTCACGGTGGTCCAGGTGGATGTCACAGGATGGAAACCAATCCTCAGTTGCCACGAGGAATCTGAGGAGATCCAGGATTACGGTTTTTATGTAACTGTCTTACTCCTGTTTCACAAGGGCCGAAACTTCAGCCCCGTTATGAAATCAACAAATGCAGAAAAGAGACAAGTGGCCACTAGATGGCAGCAGATGGTAAGAAACGTGAGTTGCAGGCGGGCTGGGCAGAGTTAGGCTGGAAGCCCCTCCATTTTGCCTTACATCTTTAATGAGATATGTGAAGAAAATTAGTCCCTTACATGCCAGACACAGATGCCACAGCATATGGAGAGATGCCGCACAGCAATATTTCTCTGGTTATTAAACAGGAGGCACCTACCCGGTCATTCACTGCATCATCATGCAGAGTTATCCTTTAGGTCTCTGGATACTGTTGTTGACAAGATAATAACAGAAGAAAGTAGTTGAGAAGACTAATGTCGGGACGTGGGCCTCTGGGCTCGTGGGACTTCGCCATGCCAGGGGACGGGGCGCATTGCCAGAAAATGAAGAGCAACCCACTGGGGCCACTTTTCCCTGGCCGGGGGACACTGTGTGGCTCCTGCTGCCAGGCTCAGTCCCAGCAGGAGTCTGCTGCTCTCTAGTCTCCCGCGGCAGTCCTTGGGGGCTCATTTATTCAGAAGCCCTATTACCACGAGACCATTCTGTGGTCTGACCTTTCCCCACAAACCCCAAATGGGAAAGGGAGCTCTGGGCATTTTAAAGAGCAAACCGCATTGCTTCTCCGGCAAAACTGAAGAGATATAGCATAACTAGAGTGCATTCAGATGCACATAGATAGGGAAACACGGTTTCCATGCTGCCCCAAACAAAAGGAGGGAGTCCAGTCCTGCTGACTGCGGGGAACAACCTCACTCGGAAGACACTTTTTCCTGGGAGAGTGTTCCCAGGTCCAGAGAAGGCAGGGATTGCTCTACTTTATGACTATATTCTACCCACTTCCCCAGTCCTCACACTTTTCTCCAACTCCACCACTCAGTCTGACTCTTCCTTTATTTAATTATTCCACACTCCTAAACCCAGGGGCTTCATAAGGCCTTTGTGGTAGCTGAGGAACAGAGAACAGATTATGCTGTCCAGGCAACCAATCCCCGTCTCAGGCCCAACAACAAACTGTTCTCTTATTAACCTGAAAGCCCAGAACTCCCAGGACTTCTGAGAGTCACTCGTGAAGCCCCTTAACAGTCCTGAAATGAAGGTAAATAATACAGCCATTTTTCATATAGAGAAACGGGGGTGCAAAACTGAGATCAGCTGCAGCTCTCCTGGTCCCCATTGCTTTCCCATAGATTCAACCCTCTGAAGCATCCTCCAGTGAAAATGTAGTAGCAAGATTCACCCTGCCAGGATTTCTCTCCCCCTCTTAGATAATTACTTCCTGTGCTAGAAATCCTCCCTTGTCTGTGTGACTTTAGACAACTCGCTTAACCTCTCTGTGCCTCACTTATCATCTGTAATTTGAGGGACTAGAACCGGTTGATGACTAAGGCCCATTCCAGCTCTGCAGTCTTGTGGCTAATTTCCCAGTCCTCTGCCAGCCCTCAAAGAGAGTCGTATGGGACACTTTTTCCAACAATAGCCAAACTCAACAGGAGCAAGCAGAATTTCCTTCTCCAATTGAGAAGCAATGGGGTGGTGGTTGGAGTCTTGTTGATGTCTTTTGTCCTTGCAGCGAGGCAAAAAGGGAGGATTCAGATGTTATTGGCACTAACATCAGGACCTGGAGGTGGCCACACTCTTGTGGAAGGACCGTGCAGAGCTGTCCCTGTGGGCAGTGTACTTGCATAGCCAAGACTGGGGGATGTTTTAATAACTACTTCTCAATAAGAAGACCTATTTTATTCTGCACAGGGGTGTGGAGCCAATCCAGGTCTCCCAGGAGGAATCTACTCTCACCCATAATGGGGGATTGGTTCAGCTCAGCTGCTCTCACAAAGGGCTGAATACAGCATGCAGCAGTACAGGCAGCTCCCCACAGCTCCATGTGAAAATGACTCACAGCAGTTATGAATATCAAACCTCCTTTGATGTGTTCCCAGACATGAATAACAGCCACGGTGGGAGGAGATGGACTCTAGTTGCTAGCTCTGTGGGGTGGTGCGCAGAGGGCCTGGACACATCTGGTACCATCCTGAAGCTCCAGGAGAAATTCAGGCTGGGTAATTACCTAGGACTTCCTGAGATAACAGAGCTTCCTTTCATCTATCTCTCTCCCTCCCTCTCACTCTCTTTCTGTCTCCAGCTACAAGGGAATTAGATTCTCCAAGAAATTACAACCTGTTTTTGTACCTTCACCTTTCCCGAGGGATAACAATTCACATCCCTGAATAAAAGTTGTTTTATTGAGCACAAAATGAATGCACCCCCTCGCTCAGCATCTGTGCCAATCGCCTTAAAGCCATAGACCTGGCCTCCGTCGGCCAAGTGAAAGGATTTTCCTCTGTCGTGGCCATTTCCAGACTCTCAGCCTTTCAAGTAGCCACATGGTACCTTGTCCTCCTAATAGGCTCTCAATGATGATTGAATACAAAGGCTCCAGTTCTCTCTTCTGTTGGCAAGACTGGGTCGATCACAGTCATCCACAGCAGAAGACAGTGGTGCTGACAGTCAAATGAGCATCAGGGCACACAGCAGAAGGGGTCAGCCACTGTCCCTTCATGCCCATTTCAACAGAAAGCTTATTTATATGCAAGGGGTGTTCCCCTTCCAGGCAGGGTTCAAGCGCACATTGGTCCCTGGCAACTTAAGCAAAGTCTTCATGGTTATAGAACAGAGTGGCAAAGGACATGTAGGAAGAGAATCAGTTCCACCCCATGCCTGCACATTTCATTTTCTGAAATGAAGCTGATTTTATTTTGCAGTTAAGTTGGCCTTTGACTGAAAAGCTCTCATACACCCACAGAGGTCTGCACAGACCCACACATGGAAATAACAGAAACAGCTACTCTTTACTGAGCAGTGACCACGTGTCAGGCACAATGCCTCGGGCTTCACATGCATCATCTCTAATCCTCATTAACATTCTGGGTGTAGGAGGGCAGCTATTGTTATTCCTGTTTTACAGATGAGGAGCCTAAGGTCAGAAAGGCTAGGAAACTTTCTTAAGATTGAACAACTACGAAAGAAGAGCTAAAATTCTAGATGGTTGGATTCTAAAGCATCATCTCTTAACCACTGTACTATAGGGCAATATGCTTATTAGCAAGTGCTTACTCTGTTGGAGGCACTGGAGTTATGAAGTAGTGCAGGAAAAACACAGTTATTAACTTCACAAAGCTTCATTTTTACCACATACTCATGCACACAGAGCTACACACTCACATGCCAGAGTTACTGTAACTGTGGTGTCTTCCAAGAGCCCTGTCACTAAGGTATCTGGTTTCCATCCTTCCTTGGTATACTACTCTCGGTCCCCCTGCGCTTGAACCACAGTTTGAATTGTGCATAGGGTAAAGACTGAGGTCTTCTGCAGAAAGGCTTAAGCTGCTTGAACTTTACAGACAATTATGTGAGCAATTCAATCTTTTATACATTGTGCTGTAGTTACCCAGCTCCTGAGCTAGTCATCAGGTATTTTGTTTTGTTTTTTAATGTGGTCAGGAAGTTTCTCTGACTCATTTCTCTATCCTTTCAGAGGAACAGGGTAAGAGAGAAACAGGGGCAGGGAAAGAGATTATTTCAAGCTTAATGAAGGTTCTGGAAGTCATAGGTCAACTAGAAGAAATAAAGCAGCGGAAGATTTGGGGTGGGGCTGATGCTCCATTGCTTCCATGACACCATAAGATAAGTGGTGATCTAGGTGATCTAGGTGTGCAAAGGTGAAACAAAATGAAAGATGCAAACATTGTACTAGTTGCAGATTTTGCCAAGAGCAGATTGGCTGCCAAGGCTACTTCAGCCTTGACTCATATAGATCCATGATCTGGGAGACAAGACAGTGTCCTACTGTGCTGGACATCTTCCAGTGACATTGACCCAACTGGGGGAACTCCCTGAGGTTAAGAAAAATCTCCCTCCAAGGCTGAGTTAATGAACTACCTAGATGTAAGACAGGAGACTGAAACCATTTATGTCCCAGGAAAAATGCTGACTTACCTTCTTATGACCTAGACCTCTTTGCAAATCTAATGAGAAAAGTTTGTTATGTACAGATATTTGCCTCCAATTTTATTTCAGGAGATTTGTGCTCTTTCCTGGACTGCCCCTGAACCTGGAGGTAATAATTCTAGATCAAAGTCTCCCTAGAACCTTGAAAAGGGTGGACTGAGAAGACTGGATATCCAGCTCTAGGTAACCAGTCCTCCACTGCCACCACCATGCTTTCTAATCCCCAGGGGAACCTGGTCATCTTGCCAGACAATTGCTATTTCTCCTGACAAAATCCGAGTTAGTCAACTGACAGGGTCTTTGTTTCTGTTTCTCTCTATGCCTATCTCTCAAGGTGCCCTACCATTAATGAATCTTAATCATCACTTTTATATCTCAACTCTGGCTCCCAGTTTCCGTTTTCCCACGCTTCCTCTGGGGGAGCCATCCCGGAACCCCCTCATTAATCCACAGACAGCCATCTCAGGACTTTATGCTAAGAATTCATTGTTCCCCACTTTCCTGCATTTGAACACTGGAGGGCAATGCTGGACCGGCCAAAGCACTCTAGGTGCTCTGCTCCATCTTTGTCTCAACCTTGCCTGTCATTTCAGGATGCAGCCTCTGGTTGGAAGCCAAAACCAAGGACCAGTAGAGCACCCATAGGCTAGCAGAACACTTAGGTCTATTACAGCAGCTCCTCCACATGGGATCATAGGAATAAAAGGTAGCTCATGGAAAAGCACATCTGGTTACATGGGTGACACAATCCCCTGGGAAGGAAACTGAGAGGGATGCTTGCCTAACTGTGTCATTAACAAGAAACAATCTGTCTCTCTGACTAGAGGATGCAGATTCCTACCTGTCTTCACTCACTCAGATGTAAACCCCTGGAGGGTAATGTCTAAGGTCTGCATTCCTGTAGCAAGCACAGTGCTTGGCAACAAATATTTGCTGGATGAATAAATGGATGAATGCATGCATGGATACATATGTATAAAGTGGAACCGGTCATTTTCAGATTTGTTGTTGTTTTCTAGCTCTTATGACACCTAAAGTTTAAATCATTAATCAGTTGCTGAGCATTCTTAGTCTTAAAGTCAGCTAAGGATGGTCAGGTGGTTAATTAAACCAGTGGTTGTCATTGTACAATTGTTATTTCAAACACCACTTCAAGAGTTTCAGGTCTTTTATTTTTAGGAAGTCCTTCATTATGTCATCCATGTGTCCTCAGACCTCACCAGCCTGTGGATTACAAAATACAGACACTATTTCATTAATATTCAATTCACAAGAACCTGCAGGCTCATCATGCGGAATATTGAGC
This sequence comes from Rhinopithecus bieti, assembly GCF_001698545.2. NCBI lineage: Eukaryota > Metazoa > Chordata > Mammalia > Primates > Cercopithecidae > Rhinopithecus > Rhinopithecus bieti. The sequence goes on from NW_016828033.1 coordinate 78,958, forward strand.
ATCTGTGATGTCCCCAAGTGATTTGTGGGGATTTCATATGCCACAATGGGTCCCCATGGGGCCTGATAGTTCCACAGAGCCAGAGCTCTTCTTCAGGCTACTTTTCATCGTCTTGTGAGACTTTTCTCCAGGCTGCTCTCCCCTCTACCTTCACCACAATGAATCCCATGTCAGGTAGACAGAGTCCACTCTCTTAATCATTCAAAGCACTGCTAAATGTTTGAGGAAGAAAGAAGAACACATTTTGAGACCCCAAAACCCAACTTGAGACTCTTTCTACCTCCAAGCAGACTTATACATAGCAAAGACCAGCTCAAGGCACCCAGTAAAAATCTGCAGGCATCTCTGTATCTCCAAGTGCAGACAGCAGAGGAGATCTTTTCTTCTCAGTCCAAAACTAGCGTTTTCCTGCCCTGGGATGATTGATGGTGAGAAAAACATTTCCTCCAGGGAAGCTCTCTACCTGCCCCTCCACCTTCTCAGATGGGGCCCGACCTTTATGACTCTGACAAAGCAAACCTGGTACTCAGCTGTCTTACTAGATCTTATAATACTATGTGTGTGACATCAACAGCTCTAACTAAATTCACACTTGGGAAAAATATGCCCCTCATTCTAACTAAAAAATACCATTTAATTTTTCTAACAGAACACTTACTATATTTTTTTTTTATACTTTAAGTTCTAGGGTACATGTGCATAACGTGCAGGTTTGTTACATATGTATACTTGTGCCATGTTGGTGTGCTGCACCCATCAACTTGTCAGCACCCATCAATTAATCATTCATACCACGTATAACTCCCAAT
>NW_016828033.1:80664-90291 GCF_001698545.2 Rhinopithecus bieti
TTATGGCTAGCCAATTTTCCCAGCACCATTTATTAAATAGGGAATCCTTTCCCCATTTCTTGTTTCTCTCAGGTTTGTCAAAGATCAGATGGCTGTAGATGTGTGGTATTATTTCTGAGGACTCTGTTCTCAGAACACTTACTATTTTGATGCACAACACCTGTTTTCAGTTTTATGATGACTTCATAATCTCCAATACAATGAGTGAATATTTCTTTGAAATGAGAATAACCTCATTCTCAACCTTACTTTAGTTTTCTCAACAAAAGAAGAGTGCTCAAAGTTCATCTAGGGTCTTTACCTACAGAAATTCAATGCTGTCAGCAATCTTCAAGGAGCTGCTCTGCCAAAGGAAAAAGAAAAAAGAAAAAAGGAAATCCTACTTTTATAAGTTATCCCTATTATTAAAATTTCTAACAAATCTCTCCCTACAGTTCAAACCTAGGTCCCCAGAGTACATGGTCCTCATCCTTCTCATAAAAATGCTGTTAAAAAAAAGATGTCCTTTGACACCTTTTCTGAGAGCAAACAGAGATTGAAAAAAAAATCATTCTAAAATAACATTTTTTATTACTGTCCAATGGGAAGTGAGTTGATCATAGGTTAAGCATGTCCTATTAGTATATCTTGCTCAGGATGCCTTTGGTGTGAGTAAGGCATGGGTTTCTAGGCTAAAATCTCTGTTCTATACCTGCAAAAAACAGTGTACAGAAATTTCCATAAGAGAGGAGATTGGCAGTCAATACATAAGACTCCATAGGCAGGAAATCTCCAGGGTCAGTTCCCTGCATTCAAATACAGACCTGCCATCAGGGCTCTGATTTCCAGGTCAAAGGCTCGGTGAGTGGATAATGCCTAAGGCCTGATGCCAGGCCTGATGTCCAGGTTTAACACTGATGACAGGCCACGGACCCTCCTGCCTTGGGATTCCGAAAAACCCAGAATCTTTCCCAGTTCCTACTGACACTAACTTTGGCCCAGGCAAGACGTGTCTGAGATTGCTTCCCTTGAAACCATAGTCCTTTCTTATCATTCCAAAACCAAGCAGCCCTGGTTATGCTGCTGTGGCAGAGCAGGTAATCTTGGTGAGTCCTTCCAAACTGCACATACTGGGATATCCCTGGGGAAATGATCACATTATGCTACTTTGTTGAACACTAAGGACTGCAATAAGGACTATGAATCCCAAATATTGCTAGTGTGGGAGCCAGATCCTTCAGGTCATTCACTAGAAATTATCCAACCAGAAAATTTTCTTTCAAGTTCTGTTCAAAGTCCAGCAGTTTGCATACAGGATTCAGATGAGACTTCTAAGAATCACCTGCATCTTGGATAAAGCACCCTGGCAGCCTCTTGAAAAATCAATTCCCTAAGAAATCTATCTTTTAGAAATGGACCTTCCCAAAGCCAGTGAGAGAATGAGAGGAGTATGTGTTTTCCAAAGGGAAACATATATAGACTTTCATGTCATTAATTTCTGAAGTCAGGCCATGATAAATGTTGGCAGAGTACAATGCACAGCTGCCCAAAGGAGGGGAAATTAGCTTGGTTCAGGAGGACTAGGAAAGGCTCCCTGTGGAAATTTTAGTTAAAGTGACTTAAAGGATGAATGATTTTGACAAATGAGGGATTGGAGAAGGACATGGTGGGCAGAGGGAGTGCAGCTTGGGCAATGTCAAGGAGGGATATAGAACCGTGCTTGGGGAACAGTGATCACTAGGTGAGAGTCGAGTCTGCCTGAGTTGGGGCAATAGAGTGGTTGGAGTGGTGGGTTGTGGTTTGACTGAGGAAGCTTTTGTGAATCACACTAAGGAGCTAGATTCTGTTATATGGGAAATGGGCAGAAATCGGAGGCACGTAAGAGGAAGTGTGCTTCGAAGAGTGCTTGGAAAGATTACTGTGGGTAGGAAGATTGGTTCCGAGACTGGAAACAATCAGATCAGATGTAAAATTAATACGAGACTGAGGTAGACATTGAGAAGGATCAGAAGGACTTGGAAAGAGAAAACAGTTTTAAGAAACACCTCAAAAATAGATAAATGATAGTGGGAATGAAAGAAAAGGGAGAGATTGTCTCTTCCCGACATCCTGGCTATGTGCTGGAAGATTCCCTAGTCCCAGGCCCCAAGGTCTTACCATTATAAATTAATCCTTACTCATTTGTCCATTAAGGCTTAAGGTGTCAATTCTTCCAGGAATGTTTTTATGTTTCTACTCCATAGGATTGATCCTTAATTCCAAAGGATTAATTTCCAGTGGCAGAATACCAGGTACCAATAGAGGAGATTTGGGAGCAGTGGTCTTCTCAGGCCCCTCAAAAATCGTTACATAGTTGACTGCCCACTCCTCTTATTTATAAAGCTGTTTGTGTGAATAAGCTCCCAACTACTTTGTCTGTGCCCATTTGATCACTGATTGAATACAAAATAAAAGCCAAACATCTATATTCTTTTTCTTCTCTGAATTATCTTTTCCCTTCTCTTCAGATATGGAACAAGGAAACCCAGATCCAGGGAAAATATTCTAAATCCTTGATCTCCCTATCCAGTTGGCGCCCCAGCCCAGTAAAATGGCTTTGGGTACAACATTCCGCCAACAGCAGAGACAGCCTTCCCTGGGAGTCTTGAATAGGCCTGTCCAGGGCCACCGTGCAGCACACATACATCTTCCCAACCAACTCCACTGTCACAAACACCATCCACACTGTCGTGGGCAAGCCTCTGGCCACCAATGCCACCCCACCCGCTCTGATGTGGGCACACCTATAGCCATGCCACCAGCACCCCTCGTGCACATGTCTACAGTGTATCTGTGCAGTCACAGTTGCCACCAACTCAATTCTGTGTAACCCTAAGTCCAGGCATCTTGGGGTGAGTATCTTCTTATTCCTTTGTCCATTGTCCTGCTGTCCCTTTAAAATTGTTCGTGAGAGTATTTTGCAGAAAGATATGTGATCTTGAAAGAGAGAGATAGAAAGAGATGAGGTAGGAGAGTGGCAGGGGTGGGGGTAGAGACTTTGAGAAAAGCAAGAAAAGAGAAAGGATCCTTGACATCCATCAGTCCCAACTCCCAAAATAAGATTGGCCCTAAAGATAGCTTATTATTTATCCCAAATTAAAATTTTGTGGCTCTGCAATCATTGTGTACACAATGAAAAGAAAACCATCACACAAAAGATGCCGTTATCCTCACAGTGGGAACAATAGCAGCCAAGATGATTCTGTTCCAAGAATAGAATGATAACAGTGCTAAGTCAGGAACTCCAAAACTTTGTCAACAAATAGAATAATTTCTTGATGGGAAAATGGCTATAAAAGAAGGTGGGCAGAAAAGCAACTTTCTGACTCGAACTGGGCGTGGGTTGCCAGGGAAAATTCCAGCCTGGGTTCCTCCATAGTGAGCTCACAACCAGCTGTGCTGACTGGGGAGAAGTCCTGCCTAACTATGCACAGACTCCAGAATGCCCTCACCTTACCCCTGCCCAGCATCATATACAGAATCTGACAGGCTGTACCTGCTTCTCTTGCCTGAAGTTACGCATCATTACCAGATTTCCAACTCCATGATGGCAGAAACTTTGGCTGGTTTTTGTTTCCATTGTATCCTCAGCATTCAGCAGAAGGTTTGTGTATACTTGGCACTCAATAAACATTTGCTGAATGAATGGTTGATTGATTAATCAATTAATTGATTAATTTAGATTGAGCAAAATACTTCCTCCCTGTCTGGCTTCTGAAGAGTGAGTCTAAGTACTAGACACTGCCAGATAGGCAACAGAAGCCACAGTCCACTTGGAAAAATGACTGTTTCTACCTTTGCTCATCCTTCTGGGCACCTTAGATTCCTGAAATTCAGGAACAAGGACCCAAGAGATCATGACCCACCAAGTGTCTTTCAACAAAAGACTATTTTCCTGGCTGTTTCTTTTCAGAGAATAAGCCTCCTGGGCCTGATAAGGGAATGACACCATATGCTGACAACACAGGCCCTGAGTGGCAGAGGGCACCAGAGCCTCCTCTAAGGAGTCTGTTGGATTGCAGCCTTTGAACAAATCTGAGTGTGTCTTTTGATAGCACCGGCATCAACCACCCCCAAGGACCTCTTTCCTTTATTGCTTCAGCAATGAAGCAGCCACATGGCTGTTGTAGATAAGGTGGCCCAAGTGCATTGTGCATGCAAAGTAGGCTACATGGTGCACAGCACTGAGAACCGCAGACGCACCATGTACCGGCTTCTCTGCACTGCGCTGCCCTTCCTCTGTGAGTGGGCCCCAGGTAAACGGGTACGATTTCCCACCACTTCTCATTTCTCATTTTCTATCATTTTTTCTTTGCCAGATGGCTCCTGCAAGACTGAAATCAGACAGCCTTCCAACATGGCCACTATCACTGGGACAGATGTCAAGTTCCAATGCCAATATAATATTCCTGATGGGAATTATGGTTCTGTGTGCTGGCATCTGCAGAGAGCTAACCAAAGCCTTACCCATATCTGAAATTCCTGAATACCCATTCCTGAAATTCAGGAACAAGGACCCAAGAGATCATGACCCACCAAGTGTCTTTCAACAAAAGACTATTTTCCTGGCTGTTTCTTTTCAGAGAATAAGCCTCCTGGGCCTGATAAGGGAATGACACCATATGCTGAAAACACAGGCCCTGAGTGGCAGAGGGCACCAGAGCCATCCCTTTCAAGGCACCCTGGAATCAGAGCATTGCTAGTTGTCTGTGGACAGAAAATTGTTCTCCAGAATCTTAATCCTTAAGCATGTGCAGCCAAGAGACAGAGCCATTTACTGCTGTGCACTGTGGGCTCCATGATGCATACTGGATATCACACTGAACAAACACAGTAAGCCTCAAGCAGCCTCAACACAGAAAATTCAAAGGATCCACCAACAACACACAGGGTGTTTAGTGTCATCTTAAACTTGCATCTTGAATGCATCATCGATTCATTCATTCAAAACTAAAAGTCCTTTATGGCTTACAAATTGATGTACTGAGTATTGTGAGGGATACAAACATATATAACAAACACGTCTCAAATAATAAAATGTATTCAGCAGGTAGGATCTCCTCACTTTTATCTTGCTAAACCATGAGAAATTAAAATTAAATCCTGTTTAATTACTTGAATCTTCCAGCTGACAAATAATAGCAGTCTTTGATACAGAGAGGGACAAATGAATTGCACACACATATAAAATCAGGGCCAGCAATTAACATCTTAATGACATACCCTTAACTTACCAACATTTCTAAAAGCGTGAAAAAATATTAAATATCTATGTATACATGTATATGTACAGTAAATTTATACATAGATGATAGATGAATAGATACATAGACAGGCATGCTGTAAGAAGCATCATAAAAGGACTGAGCTCAAGTTCAGACTTTAAAGCCAGACTTCTTGAGTTTTGAATTCCAGACCTTCCGTTTACTGACTCAGTAGCTGTATGACCTTGGGCAAGTTACTTTGTGCTTTGCTTTCCTCATCTATAAAATAATGATAACAATAACACCTACCTCAGGGAATTGTTGCAGAAATTAAGTGAACTATAGCACGTGTTACTGTATTCAGAGCAAGGCTTGGCATGTGAAAAGCACTCAGTGAGTATTAACTACTTTTGCTGTTGAGTGTGATAATATCCTGATGATGATTACTAAATTTTCCCTCTGTTGGGCTGGGTTGAGCCTTTAGGAAGTTGTTGATAAGAAATAAGTCAGTCTCTTGAACAATCAAACATTATTTTCTACATTAGTATCCTATCGAGTAAGAATTAAATATCAATGGAGATTCAGAGAAATACAATTCAAAAGGCCTTCAGGACCTTTTTCCTAGATGGCAATAAATTACTGAGGGCTTCCTATGTAGAAATAAAAAACAGAGGAAAGTAATTTCTGCTTGACTGTCATAAAATAAGCAAATATAGGCTTTGTGAGATATTAAAATACAACAGTAGCCCCACGCATTAAATGAATAGAATAATGGAATAATTTATAATTTTAAAGCCAAAAGTAAAATTAAAGTCATTTATGAGCATATTTTTAAAGTATAATATTTGTTCTATCAACATAAAAGGCATAGCAGATGACCTGAAAAAGTTCCCACCTCCAAGAAGATAACAAATTAAGTCACAGTGTGCCTGACGTTGTGTCATCCTCAAAAACTGGGAAGTCAGGATCAGTCCAAGATGCCAGAAGTGAGGAGGCTCTACAAAGACACCTCCACTTCGGCCTCTGTTTATTCAAGGCCCCAGCCACGGAAACTCGATGGTATGAACTGCTGAGCTGAGAACTGGGGGTAAGTGAGGACTGTCTTCTCTGGTTTTTGGGGTTTTTTTTCTGAAAATGTAGGGTCTCCTGCTAATTCAGATTCTGTGTTTTATTCATCAGTGGGAACACAAATCCCCTGCTATCTTGCTAGCTTTCTCATTTGCAGCCAACATATGGGTTTATCAGCACTGGTTACCCTGCCAAGAACAGCCCTTCAGGGACATGGGATAACACAAAACAGGAAATTTTTCTTCGAATAAAGAGTTGGGCAACGATCCTTTGTAAAATTTGGTTTTGGGGTCGGATTTCAAAGTCTTAACCCTCATGGGACAGGCAGAGACTCAGGGGTATTTGGTGAGTGACTGAATCCCTGTTGCTCCTGAGCTTGCCCTTCCCCAGGGCTCCTCGGGGCCAGAATTGCTGAATGTTAACGTGGGAGACTCAGGTTTCCTACAGGACACTTACAACTCTTGTAACTCTGCTGTATGCTCTGCCAGTAAGGAACTACTTAGTAATTCCTCCCAGAGCCAACACTCAAAGACTAATGCCACGTCACATGCAATAGGGAAATGCAGCTCTATCTGTCATCCATGTCACTGATTCTGTCATTCATTGCTCCATGCTAAAAGTCCCAGTGAGAGAAATCGTCTTTCTTCTTTTTCAAAACCAGCTACTATTGAAGGTAAAGAAAAGTTTAGGGGCAGAAGAACAAAGTCATTACAGAACCATGCATGGATTGGTGAGCACTGCCCGGGGGCAGGTTTTGTGGTAGTGATCCATAAGAAGGAAAGCAAAAATTATGGTGGAGATGATGGAATATTTGAGAGTCTCTGCCCCAATCATCTCATAATCGAACTAGGAGCCCTCTAATCTCCCCATGCAATCCTTGGAGGACAGTCGTAGAAGAAAAGGTGAGCAAGAAGGTTTAACTAGTTAACAAGTGTTCATCAAGTATCCATAAATCTCAGGGGACAGAAGTGGCATTTTTGTATTCAATCATGTATATTAGTATTTGGTATGTGCTCCATGCCACTCCAAGATCCAAGCCTTCTCGCATTGTGTAACTCATACCATAGTAGGGCTCACAGTGTAATAGAGGACCCAAATCAGATGCTTGTGGAAACAAGAGAAATACTTCGTTGTAATGATTATGGGGGTGCTCCAGGAGGAAAGTACAGACTGAAATTAGAATATTTCAATTTCAAAATGAGTTAGGTGATGGGAGCCAAGAAGACATCCTAAAGGAATTAAATCCTGAGCTGAAACTAGATATGAAAAAGTTTGTTTATTTACATCTCAAGATCCCAAGTCAGTAACAGAAGCAGAATTACAACTTGAGAAAGGCCCCACTTGCCTCTATGCTGTTTTGCTCGGCAGCTGCTTCCTTCGGTGGCACACAGCTGGGAAAGTGAGTCGCAGATGGACTATTGGCAGCCAAAATTTTTTTAGAGACAAATGACACTGTGATTTTCCTTGACACCCATTGAAATTCCTCACTAATTTCCAAAAATATCTTATGTTGTTTTAAAACAACCAATGAGGCCCAGACATTTCAGTAGAACAAATCAGAGAAACCAAGTTAATTCCAGCCATCTGAGCATTCTGAGCCCAAATCATCTAGACTAAGAAGAAGAATCGTTTACTTACCGAAGGCAGTCGCAGGATACCCAGCAACTGAGGTCCTGACTCACAGCATTCTAACCAAGAGAAAACACAAACACAGCGTCTTCTGTTTTCATTCACTTCTGTTCCTGTCCTTCAGTTGCTTGTCCAACCAGCTGGAGACACAGCAGAGAAACCAGAAAACAAAGAAAGCAATTAGGAACAGGAGAAACAGCTGATAAGCACCCTGCCTAAGCAGAGGTGAATCCTGGGCACCCATCAGGGAAAGACTTTGCTGTTACTAAGGCTTTAGGTGAGGAGTTTGAGGGTTACGAGTAAGAGATAAAGCAAGGAAAGGGCTTTTCTTTGCCAAATTTATCTTTTTTCACCCATAAAGCTCAAAGAGGATGGGGAAAGAATGGATGTATTCTCAAATCAAATGAAAAATAGTTCTAAAACTTACAATTAGTGACAAAATCAGAAGTTCTGGCACTTTCTCCCATTTATGCTGAAGTAATACTATGGGTAAATGTTTTATATCAAAGACCCCAGAGAGACCATCAGAGAATGACACTAAGCTGGGCACGCATACTAGCTGGTATGGGGTTAATTTGATTTGACCTTGGCGTCTTCTCTCTTCTTAAAGTCCTCCTATCCTTTCTTTATCCTGTATAGACAAAGAAAACTGGGGTCTAACTTATATGTGTCTTCCATCCTTAGCTGCCAGAGACAGTCCTTTGCCAAAGGGCACAGTAGATTGATACTACTCATATGTCTCTTGACACGGCTTCATTCAGCTCATTCATTTATCTACCCAAGTCCTACGGCAGCCTAACATGGTTCAACAGACCACTGTTTCCCTCAGAGGAATGTTCTGTGCCAGGCTTGAAATAACAAGCTCTGTGTCTCTCCTGGTAACTATGGCTCAGGCAGGGAGCTATGACCAGGTCACTAACCCCACCATGGCAAAGAGGAAGAGACAAGGCAAAGAAGCCAACATCTAAATGAGTACCTGGCACGGGAATAAGTCCTTCACATGTGTTCTCTCATTTCAGCCTCACAGCATCCCTGCAAAGTAACTATAATTACCCCATTTGCAAATAAGGAAATCAAGACTCGGAGTTGTAATTTGTCCCGCTACTGGTAAGTCACAAAGCAAGATTCAAAACCATGAGCTAGTAGACCTGCAAAGTCAGTGCTCCTTTTACATGTAGGTAATGTGGGCACTGATACCACCTAGGCAGTGAGCCACAAGCTATTACAAGCAGGTTCTATCCAAGTGGGAACCACCTGCTGCAGAGTGCCCCACTTCTGCCTGCGCATACAACAGTGGGTAAAAGACCTGGATTTCCCATGTTTTATCCTGAGTTGCTGGCAAATTCTTTCCTAATCTCAGTCTTCACTAGATAAGCAACCAACTCTCTTGGTTTCTTGAGAGTTGAGGCATCTAGAAATCCTGCTTGGACTAGCAAATATCTTTGAGTTCCTAATGTCGACCAGCTGTGTGCTGGGCATTAGGAATGCAAATATAAATAAGGTACTGTTTATGTTCTAAGTACTCTTAAAGTTCAATGCAGAAAACAAACAGATTATCAGAGAATAGAGGTGATAAGTGCCATGACCCAACATGGCAGGAGGTCCAGGGGAACGCCTCCCTCAGGTAGAGTTAAAGAAGGGAGAAGAAGGACGGTATGGCTTTTCCAGGAAGAAGGAGAAGCCAGTGTAAAGACTGAGCATCTGGGCC
>NW_016828033.1:90656-278344 GCF_001698545.2 Rhinopithecus bieti
AAAAAAAAAAAAAAAAAAAAAAAAAAAAAAAAAGACTGAGCATCTGGAAGTCTATGACACATCTTTGAACCTGCAAGTATTTTTATGTGGCTAAAGTGTTGAACGTAAGTGGGGGAGTAGCCAAATGTGAGACTGGAGAAGGTAACAGATCAGGAGGTCTTAGGGACCACACAGCAGAAAATTGGAGGCAGAATGACCATATTTTACAGATTGGTTTGCGCCTTCGTGCCCTCATGCCTTTACTCAGACCATTCTCGCTCCTGGAAATGCACTCTGGAAGTGAAGGCTGACAACATCCTGCTGAATTTTCAGGGCTCAGTTCAGGGTTTTCCTTCAGAGTACGGGAAGAAGAAGCACTTCCTTCCACCACTCTCCTGGAACATGCTGTATCTACTTCTTTAATAGGACTTAACACTCCACTGTGTTTGCACTTAACACTTTGTCATTGTATGTCTGTCTTCCCAGAAAACAGAATTTTTTAAAAGCAGAAACCCATATTGTTTACCTTTATGTTTCCCTAATAGTATCTGGCCTGCAATAGCCCATGTTTGTGAATAAACAACTTACCTTGTGACCTTGCCAGCCCATCACAGCTCTCTCTCAGGAAGTGAGTAACACCAAACCACCGATATAACGGACAAAACTTCTCCTGGGCAGAGAGCTGCTCATCTGGGCAGGGACCGCCAGGAGAGCACCGGCCTACTGCAGGGTCACCCCCCCTCGCCCATGAAGCCATGCCAAAGACCTGCCTTCTCTTCTTCCTCACCATCTTCTGCACAGGTAAGGACAGGCTGGGACCTTTGGCTTTTAGGGATATGGGTCCCTGGGGCAATTTTCTGGGGGCCAAAAAGAGTGTATCATTGCAGAGCACTGCTGTAATACCCCATCCCCTTGGGGAAGAGCAAGTTCTTCACAGTCTTTCTGACTTAGGGCTTTTCATTTCAGGGGTCTCATTGGATATAATTTTGGAACCGGATACCAAAGCACTGACTGTCCTCATTGGGGAGGCTGCTACCTTCCGTTGCAGTGTAACAGGAGGGGACCTGAAGAACTATCAAATAAGCTGGTATAAGAAGAGTGAAGATAACTCTCTGATTTTGGTCTCCAAACTAAGCAACAATTCTAATGACAATTTAGGGAATAATTTCAAGGTGAAAATTGATCCTTTAAAAAGTCAATTTATGCTTGACATTCAAAAAGCAACAACACAAGATGTTGGGACTTACTACTGTGCGTCTGATATCCACAGTGCTGTGGCTCCATTTCTGACCGCTTCAGAAACCCTAGGGCCAAACTGAGGCGGCAGATCCAATTCGAGACCACCCCGGGCTAAAATGTGCACCACACCTGAGATGAAGCTGCCCGATCACTTCAACAGTAACATCTGATAAAAGAGGCCAGAAGTTGAAGTGGGGGCAAGGGGCTTATCTTTGCAGTTGGCTTAGAAGGGCCTTCTTTATCGGTTGAAGAGGGCAGAAAAGACTGTGAAGATTTTTGTGGAGAGATGTTGTGGGGGGAGGGGGTTGCTGCACCTGTCTCTCACAGGCTCCTGAGGAAAGGTTGAAAATAACAGCTTTTAATACTGAATAGGCCCTCTCATTGTGGAGGCAGGCTGAGATAAACAGAACTTTTACTATCATGAGTGCTATAGCTCATTGCAGTCTTTATTGTGAAAGTGTTCATGTGCATAAGCCAGATAAAGCAAGGATGGTTTTCCATTACCATCCTAATCAAAATTTCCAAAGCTATTAGAGATAGCTTTAATTCTTACTCTGTGAAGAAGGATGAATAGAGTCATTTTCTGAAATGTTTCCACAACTATTTCAGGTATTGAGTGTTTTATATCTTCCCTCAGCTGCCGAAGAGTCCTGGGGACCAGTAGGGGTGAGCAGGAAGGGGGAAAGCACAGGCTTCCTTCATGCCGGTTGCTGACAGAGAGCTTAGAGACAAATACTTGTGGCAATGTGGAATTTCTGAGTTGAGCATGGGTCAACTAAATTAAAAAATTTATTTGATTCCTGAGTCCCAAGTTGAAATGGGTAAGCCAAGAAGGTATGAGACTGCAGGGAGCAAATACCTGGAGGAACCCACTGAGCAGATGAGTAGGCAGAGGGGCTTAAACATACAAACATTAAACCCTCATCCAGGTAGTGCCTTCATCCTGTTGGCTCTCTTTGTTCTGCTCAAATATCTATCTGGAATCCTCTCTCCACCTAAGGTTAAAATTCGGGCATTAGGACACAGAGTAGGCATAACCGTAAAAATTACAACTAAAAGTCAACCCTCCTTATACCTTCTACTCAACATTTCTTCCAATATGCTATCATCTTCATCACATATTTTTTCTAGGGTACTTACTGTTCATGGTATTGGGACGGGTCATGGGAATAGCAAAGTTCTAAGGCAAGTTCTAGTCAAAGTTCTATTCTCATCAATGTGTTTTCAATTTATTTTTAAAAGACAGGGCATTCGAAAGTACAGTTAAAGATTACAAAGAATACAAAAATATAAGACAGCACATATGATAATGACGGTTAGTGATTTCGTGTGCAGCGCTCTAGGAGTTTACGAAAGGACCAATCACTCTGAGAAAAGTTTCTTAGGTTTGAGACTGCAGTGAGCTATGATCACACCACTGCACTCGAGCCTGGGTGAAAGAGTGAGATCCTGACTCAAAAAAAAAAAGAAAAGAAATGGTTTTTAAAACTTTTTTTGCTTTTGTAAATAAAAATTTATTTGTATATACTTAGTACAAGTGCAAATTTCTTACATGCATATGTTGCACAGTGGTGAAGCTTGGGCTTTTAGTGTACCCATCACCAAAATAGTAACCATTGTACCCAGTAGGTAATTTTTCAACCCTCACTCCCCTCCCACCTTCCCACCTGTTGGAGTCTTCAGTGTCTGTTATTCTACTCTGCATGTCCATGTGTACACATCGTTTAGCCCCCACTTATAAGTGAGAACATGCAGTATTTGACTTTCTGTTTCTAGGAAATTTTACTTAGGATAATGGCCTTCAGTTCCATCCATGTTGCTGCAAAAGATATTACTTCATTCCTTCTCAAGCTGTGTAGTATACATACCACATTAAGAAAATTGTCTTAGAATAGCTGAGGCTTAAAAGAGGCAAGACTTGGATAAGTAGGAAGGAAAAGGAAGGTTATTTCAGGGTGGGTATACTTGTTATCTATTGTCACATACACATCACTTCAGAACTTAGAGGTTCAGAACGACATTTATTATCTCAGTTTCTGTGGGTCAAAAAATCCAAGTGTGGCTTAGCTGCATCCTCTGGCTCAAGGCCTCTTATCAGGCTGCCATCAAAGTGTTACCTAGGGCTGTAGTCAGTTCAAGGCTCATCCAAAATAGGATCCACTTCAAGTTCACTCATGTGGATGTTGACAGGCTGATGTGGTTTAGGCGTGTGTTCCCTCCAGATCTCATGTTTCAATGTAATTCCCAGTGTTGGAGGTGGGACCTAGTGGAAGGCACTGGTTTATGGGAGAAGATCCCTCATGAATGGTTTAGCTCCATCCCCTTGGTGATAAATGAGTTCTCACTCTATTAGTTCATGAGTGAGCTGATTGTTTAAAAGGAGCCTGGTACCTCCTCCTCTCTCTCTTACTCCCTCTCTCACCATGCGACATGTGCCCAGGCTCTCCTGCCCTGACTACAGAGAAATGGACATTAGATGTGGTCAGGGCATCTCTAGAACAAAGGTTCTCAACTCTATCCACATATTTGAATCACCTGGGGATATCCTTTGAAAATACTAGTGTCTGGGATACATCTCCAGAGATTTTGATTGAATTGGTGTGGGCTTGAAGCTCTGGCTTCCCAGATGACTCAACCTCCTTCCCCTTCTCTTGCTCTTCCCTCCCCCTGGGGTTGAAAGCCACTGCCTTAAGATCTTGCTATTCCAAGTGTAGTCTAGACAATCATAATCAGCATCACCTGGAAGGTTTTCAGAATGCAGAATCTCGTGCACCATCCCAGATCCACTGAATTAGAATCTGCATTTTAAACAAGACTCCCCAGGTAAATTATATGCATATTAATGTTTGAGAAGCACTGGTCTAGGCATTCATCATTACTGAAAACATTCATGGAGGTAAAATAAATAAATAAATCACTCTTTCCCAAATGTCACCCAAGAATCCATACTTGTAAAAAATCTCCTGAAGGGATACTGATGTGCCGCCAGGGCTCACTGATAGGCAGTCAGTCATCCCCAGTTCAGCTTACAGATTATTTGTGTAACTACTAAGATAATAAATATTCTTATCGGGGTGATAGTGAGTCCTTGTATATTTCTTAGAAGAAGGTATTACATAAATTCTAGGTTTTATCATTTCTCATTCATCCACAAGCAAATAAGGAAATGAATTAATATTTACTGAGTCAATATACTTTTTACCACACCATGATGGATTATCCACGGAAACCCAGAATCTTGTGCCACATACCTTCAATTCAAGATCAAGCCAAAAAAAAGAACCACAAATTATTGGTGTCTGGTTAAGTCTGATCAGGAACAAGAGGAACAGGAGACACAAGAATGTGTGCCTCCAGTGGTCCACTCCTGCAGGATGAATGAGGACATGAAATTCAGGCCCATGTTGGAGTGGGGTAACGTAGAACCTGAGGTAGGCCTGGGGTGAGCATGGAAAATGGCCTAGAGACAAGGAGGAGGGAATCCTGGGAGAAAAGAGCTGGACTGCCCAACAATCTGCGGATCTGGACACAATGAAAAAAGAAACCAGACAAAAATTAAAGTAAAAAACCTGGAAAATTTAAATAATTCCTGCCTTTACTAGCAGGTAATTAAGGAAGCATTTTATGTAACATCTGAAGCCTCAGATTTAAGTGGAGACAGAGCCACTGAAGGCCCTAGCATAGTATAGGCATAGACCAAGTGTCTCTGCAGAAATCCGAAAGCCACATGAGTGAAATGAACACCCACTATTGTTTTTATATTGTTCATTTTCTTCCTTTCTTTCTCTTTCTCTCTCTTTCTTTCTTCCTTCCTTCCTTCCTTCCTTCCTTCCTTCCTTCCTTCCTTCCTTCCTTCCTTTCTTTTTTTGGAACAGAGTCTCATTCTGTCACCCAGGCCAGAGTGCAGTGGCATGATCTCGGCTTACCACAACCTCTTCCTTCCAGGTTCATAGAATTCTTCTCACTCAGCCTCCCAAGTAGCTGGGATTACAGGTGCCCACTACCATGCCTGGCTAATTTTTGTATTTTTAGTAGAGATGGGGTTTCACCATGTTGGCCAGGCTGGTCTCGAACTCCTGACCTCAAGCGAATCACCTGCCTCGGCCTCCCAAAGTGCTGGGATAACAGGCGTGAGTCACCATGCCCAGCCTGTATTGTTAATTTTCTTCCCCCTCCAGTGGTAAAGACAATTCATATTATTGTTGCCTCCATTGTTCTGCTTTCTGTAATTCTTATCCATCATGAGAAGGGCTGACTTGGAAGAGTTCAGAGCAGTGAAGAGAAATCCCAGAGAGTATCTGTCAACCCTCAAAAAGACTTTGAATTTGACTGTCAGACATAGGAATAGGCTTGCCACTCTCACCAGGCTCTCAAGAAGAGTACTTGGGCAGGCTGGATGGCTAGAAAAAGAAAATTCCTCTCTGATGCCCAAAGGCAGCTAGAAGGCATCCTGGCTTCAGGAACAGTGCCATCTCCTGGCTGCCCTCACAAAGAGGTCATCCAACATTGTGAAACCATGGCTATGAGTGAAAGGCAAGAGAAAATAAGGGAATCTGAAACCATGTAAATATGCCACTTCCTCTGCATTAGGGGAGGCCAGAGATAGGCAATGAAGAGAATGTTACTTCTATCATATAACACGTTCTCGATTCAGAAGGTGCCATAGCCTTGAGCAAGTCCTCATTACACCATCTTGAAAGCTCTCAGGATGATATAGGTAGGGTCCAAATAAGAAAATGGACTCAAGGAAATCCAAGTTGTGACCTTCACTCTGAAAATTAAGATTTTAAACAGAAAATTGGAATCGTTGAATTCGAAAGGATTTAAGGATTTAAGATCCAGAAAGGATCTTAAAGGCCAAGTAGGAATCCCTTCATTCAGTTTAAATGTCCACTAAATATTGAATGAATAAGATCATCCAGTCTCAATTCAAATATTTTCAATGATAATTCTTATTTCAAAAAATCTGTCCTAAACCAAATCAAAATCTGCCTCCCATAACTTCATATCTTTATGTCTGTTATGCCTTCCGGAGTAACGCAGACTAAGTTCACCTTCGCATATTCAAATATTTAAAAATAGCTATCCTGTCCAACCATTCCTCATGACTGTCTAAGAAATTTTAAACTCCTTGAGAGAAGAATCCAAGTTCAATATATTTTCCTGTACCATATGATTCTTAATAGAGTGACTAACCTATAGCAGGTAGTCAATAAATGTGAGTTGAATACATGAATTAATATCTATGTGTCCACCTGACCAACAGTTCTACTCAGGTGTCTCAAAGGCACTTCAGCTCAACTCCAAGACTTAAATCAAGATCTTCCTTGTGAATATGGCCCTAGCCTAAGGTGTCCTAGCTGAAGGAATAACACCATCATTTCAAACCCATCCACTGCTCTCCATCCACTGCCACCAGCCTGGTCAAAACCACGATTTTCTTCTTTGGATTGTTTCTATAGACTGTTGAGTTAAGTTAGCTGGCCTCTGGTACTACTCAATATCTCCTCGCCTCTGGTACTATTCAATATCTCCTCCCCACAGCAGCCAGAGTGATCTTTCCAAAATACAAATATGATCACGTCATACCCCTCATTAAATATCCTTCAATAACTTCCCATTGCAGATAGGCAAAACACGAAAATCCCTAAAAGTCCTCTAAGACCTCGCACAGTCTGACTCCTTCTCACCTCCTCTACCATACCTCACTCCTCTCTCCCTCCTATTGAAAGGAGTTAAACATAAAAGATCAAAGTCTACACATCCGTTTTTCAGAGGCATCTTGAGATCTCCTGAAAAGTTCAGGTTGTTTATTCTTTAATGCTTTCATATATCAGTTTGTAATATTTTATTAATTTGATTATGCCTATTTTCTCATGAGTCTGTAAGCTCTGGAGATCAAGGACTATATCTGCATTTGCTTATTCAACCCGACAAATCGCATAAACATATCTGTATGAATAAATGAATGAATTTCTCACATTCTGGGACTTCCCAGAATTTGATCATCATCACATACTCTGGGCTGCAGTGGAGCCTCAAGCCTTGCCATATTCTCACTTTTTAGAGGTCTCAGAGACTCCAATGTCATCCTGAGCTGGAGTTCAAGGCTTCTTAGAAACCACTGATTTATACTCATTCTGTCTGGCATACTCAAGAGCCCATTCTTAGGCACACAGGACAACTGAACAGGATTGGAGGGTCCTCCATAGGTCTGAGTCAGCTTCCACATAGGGACCCTGAACAGGTAAGTAAAACCTGCCCTGAGAGTCTAGATAGACATGAAGAAATCAGAGGAGCCCAAAATGATTATTATTTTCTCAGTGACTACTGGCTAGGCTTATGATGAGCCCTCTTGGTGTTTTTCATTTTGTGTCGCTATTTTCAGTAGTTGTATCATTAAAATACACAAGTCTATAATTATGGGGATGCATATCCTCATCCCTCAAATATGTACTGAGCACGTAGATTATTCCTGGTCCTGTGCCACACGCTCAGTTACAAAGGCGGCCAAAGCTCAATTCCTGTCCTCAAGGTGCTCTTCCTAGTGGAAGAAACAGACATGAAAATAGAAACTTACTAACAGAGAAAGGAGCAAGCAGAACACAGAGAAGAAAGTGATGGCCTAGAGACGGGGAGTGCTTCTCAGAGGAGGTGACATGGGCTCATAACAGAAAAAGCACTTGTTTCCCTGAGGTAAGGTGTGCTTGCAGGTTCCTTAAGATGACCCAGGCGGGAAGATGAGCATCCTCAACAGTTACACACAAACACACTCACCTTGGTCTCTGATGCTTGCAGTGAAAATAAACAACTGGAAATAGGCCTGGCGTGCTGGCTCATGCCTGTAATCCCAACACTTTTTTGGTTTGCTTGTTTGTTTTTAATCCCAACACTTTGAGAGGCCAACATGGGAGAATTGCTTGAGCCCAGGAGTTCAAGACCAGCCTGGGTGACAAAGCAAGACCTCGTCTCTATTAAAATAAAAAGAAAAAATAAAATATTGAAAAATAGCCAAAATGTGCTGCAAACCACCGTGGCACGTTTATACCCATGTAACAAACCTGCACACTCTGCACATGTATCCTGGAACTTAAAGTAAAATAAAAAAAATTTAAATTAAAAAAATGAAAATAAATAAACTGAAATTTTATGGAAAAATACAAAACCCCAGACTAGACACAATCAGTTTCTTTTTGTGGGAAAGTGGATTTATATCAGAGCTTTCATAGGGGTTCTATAACCACAGAATGTAGTTAATTCCCTGCCAGGTAAAACTTAGATACTTCCAAAATGCTGCTATTGTACACACTGCAGAACAGAGCAGCCAAAATGGTAGTGGTATGGGTTGAAAAGATAAAGAATTAAGAAAAGCAAAGAGGAAGGGGAGAGGAAAAGGAGAATATTATTTCCTTGAATGATGATCACTCCTTTTATTAATAACTTTCTATTCTTAAAGAGATTTCCCAAACCTCTGGGCTTTCCCAGAATTTGGTGCCACTGGTGCACTGACCTAGCCTCATCCTGCCAATGTGAGGAAACCCAGGGAGACTAGTAAAATGCTTTATAAAACAGCAACCACGCCAATGAGGCTGGCTGTGAACCTTCACCTTGGTGTGTTCTTTGATTTCATTTGGTGTGAAATATTGAGATTTCTCCTCAGATATCCCAGCGCCTTGTAGCTACACCGGATCTATAAATCTTTATCTGGGTTAGATTGAACCATTTTCATTTATGGAGTTGTTTTTAATCACAGCAAGAGTAAAACTTTTGCCCTGTACAAAAAAGTCACCTGTAAACTGAGCCATTCTGATTCAGATTTCTGCTTCTCCTCTGAAATTGTGTCTCTTCTGAGAGCTCTGGAATAAAACAGCTGCCATAGTCATATCACCCTTCCATATTTTCCTCTTTGTATTAGTCAGCTCTGCTGTGGTAACGAACAGTGCCAGGACCTCAGTGGCTTACAGCAATGAACATTTACTTTTTGTTCCCGCTTTTACTACCAGTTGGCTGCTGAGTTCTGCTGCCTGTGTCTTCCCATTCCAGAGCCCAAGATGAAAGATAAGCCACTATTTGGGGACATACTTTTTTTTTTTTTTTCTGACAGGATCTCGCTCTGTTGCCCAGAGGCTGCAGTACAGTGGTGCGATGTCAGCTCACTGTAGCCTCAACCTCCTGGACTTAAGAGATTCTCCCACCTCAGCCTCCCAAGTAGCTAGGACAGCAGGTGTGCATGCCACCATGCCTGGCTAATTTTTGATTTTTTTTTTTTTTTTTTTGGAGAGATGAGGTTTTGCCATGTTGCCGAGGCTGGTCTCCAACTCCTGGGCTCAAGCAATCCACCTGCCTTAACAACCCAAAGTGCTGAGATTATAGGCATGAGCCACCATGCCCCTCCACACTGTTTTTATGATAGAAGAAAAAGAACAAGAGAAATGCAAGCAGAAACTCAAGATACTTCTTAAAACTTCTGCTCAGACACAGCAGACATCATGTCCACTCACATTCATTGGCCAAAGCCCTTCCATGGCCAAGCACAAAATCAACTAGGCAGGGACTCACACCTTTCCCACAGAAGGCACTGCAAGACACATAGCAATGCATAGGAATCAATAACCTTTTTCATGGAAAGAAGGATCAAACACTTCAGAATAATAATTATAACCTACCATACCCTTTAACTCCACCCATGTAATTTGTCTCCATCCTGGGGAATTTCTCCTGCTGTCAACTATAAAGGAATTTAAAATGATTTTTTTTCTTCTTAGAATTCTTCTGGGGCAACATTTGCCCAATTATTTTCAGAATGTCACCATCCCTCAAGATGTTAACAGTTGTCGCACAATTTAAAAGAATTCCACCATCAGATAATGTTGGCAAATGCGACATGTTACTAGCCTCCTCTTAATATTTAAATTCTTATTACCATATTAAATGCTTTGAGAACCCCTGCTGTAAAGATACCTATTTAACGTGGGATTGGAATCACAGAATTCTTTTTGTAATGGCACAGCCATTAAGACTCATGAAATTTTATAGGCAAATACTGTCCCAAAGGATTACGTGGGAATCAGTCAGACAGATTCCTGCTGTTTCCTGATTTCTGTGCATCCAGACTGAAGGGTACCTAATGATGTTGAGAGGAGCTATGCGTAAGGCCAATGGGTCTGTACAGGCCTCAAAAATAAAGCTTGCATTTTTTGCTAAGACCAAACTCAATGTCAGAAACCTGAAAATGCTATTCAGATACTACTCTTTGTCTACTGAATTAAGTATAAACACTTCAGACTGGCTTTTGTTCCTTCCTTTCTTTCTGCAACAAATATATCTTGAGTCCTACTATGTGCCAAGTACTGTGCCAGGCATTGAGTACATGGTGTGAGCAAATCAGACATGCGGACTTACGTGTGTAAAATAAGAGGAGACAGACACAAGACAAGCACACAAGTAAATAGCCAGTGATCATACAACCTCCCAGTGGTTAGCTACACCATTTGGCCACCCATTCCTCCTTAAAATGTTTTCCACACTTAGCTTCTGAGATGCCACTCTTGGCTGATTTTCCTCTTTGTCGCTGGCTTCTCCTTCTCAGTCCCCCTTGCTGGCTCTTCCTCCACTATGTATCTTCTAAATACTAGAGCAGTCAGGGTCCTTGCCTGGGTCTATGTTCTCTTCTCTGTCTCTCCCTAGATGATCTCATTCACCCTTGCGGCATTAATTTCACATATGTGCCCATGACTCCCAAATTTATATCTCCAATGCAAAACTCTCCTCTGAGGATATAATCTTCCCCCAGTTGAACCACCTTAGCACTTACCACTCTTGAGTTATTTCATGTGTTTTCTCTTTTGCCATGATTGTTTGCATACTTCCTTCATCCTCTTCCTAATTTATAAACCCCTCAAGGCGGGGATCCTTGGTCTGTTTCATCTTCAGTTTCCATAGTGCATTGCAGAGTAACTGTTTAATATATGATTATTGAATTTAATGTTTGAACTGAATTTCTGCTTTAGGGATCACTGAGACACAGATGTAATGAAAGGGAATATTTTATTTAAAGAAATAATGCCTCATCCTTCTGTATTTCCAAATGAACAACTTCAAATGAGAGAACACAGCTACATACATTAGCATGAGGTGAATACTTAAGTTTAAAAATGCTAAATTGAGCCAGTATCATCCCTTCTGGTCACAGCAGCTGCTGCAAAGGTTTTATAAATTGCCTACGTTCCCGCACCCCATCTGGCAATGCTGGCGTGTTACAGCCATGGATGACTTACTCTTCACAATAGCCTTCACTTGGATCTATTCCCTACTTTAAAATAAAAGACAAAAGAAGGTGCCAGGGGGCTTGCCTAAAGTGCGCCCACCCAACCAGAGTACAATTCAACCACATAATGCTGACTCCTCAGCATTTACAGGATTAGATTCAGGGTCAAAGAGGAGGTCAGAAGAGGAAGACTCTCTGGACTGCAGAAAGGTGTTTCACCATCAGTTCTAATAATAGCATGTGGCAGCTGCACTTCTGGTCCTTCCTCTGCATTTTAATCCCATTATTTTCTAAGCCTCTCCCAAGGCCTCCTTTACCAGTCAAAATCAGCCAAGGTTTCATATGCCCTTAGAAGAAAAGACGACTGATAGAACCTAAGTATCGACTAGAGAAAAGCCAAGAGCCTTTTTATGCTGGATGATCCATGTAAGTCTGGGTTTCTGATTGCCACACAGGGAGGCCCTGACTATAGTGTGGACATTGGTTTCTTTGCACAGCTCCCTCATGTGTGCATGCAGAGGCTGCTTTTTCTCATCTTGCTTGCCCTAAAACATTTTTTGACTTAGCCTTCATATACTTGAAACTTAGAGTTTAACCTGTCAAAATCAGAGGGAAATTGACTGAATTGCATCTTTCACGAAAACAAACGTTTTCCAACTGCCATGGCATTTTAGACTGTATTTTACCTTTCTGCTAGTGTTGCTTCCCTATCACATTTCCCTGGATAAACATATAGTTTGTGCCATAATATTTTTTAACAAGGAGTCCTCTGGGCAGATGGTGGCATTAGGAATTTCTGCTTGGCATTTGGTATGCTGTCCAGCTGAGTCCCCAACCATGTTGTAAGTCAATGCAAACACAGCAGCTTTCAATAAAGGCAACAGTTATCTGAGCAGGCTGCAGCTGTGACTCTCAGCTCAGCCTCTGGGTCACCAGTCTGGGATGTGAGCTGGCACCTTGTTAAAAAAGGTATTCTGACAGAGAGATAGCTGTCAATTGACTCTTCCAAAAATCCTCTTTCCCTGGGTTCTTCCAGTCCATCTCCTTGGCATGTGCCATTCCCTATGCATCTTATGTTAGACTACATCTCTGGTTTCTCACCACAGCCTGGACACTGCTGATGGGCTAGATTGATACCGTATGCTTTGTCACGTACCGTGATCCCACCCACGATGTTATTTCAGTGGGATAGATGCTGAGACTGTTCACCATGCCAGAGGAATCTTGCTGCACATAGTATTTCCTTTGCCATCCTTTGGTAATTCCCAAGTTCCCACAGTCACTACTTGGTTATGCATGTGTGCTAACGCTCAGACTACTTTGCAATTAGAGCCCTGCCAATTGGATAGCTAGTATTTCTATTCAATAATCTTTTCATTCACTCATACTAAACATTCATTACATAGCTCAATGTTAAGAGCCCTTTAACTTGTCATAGACATGAAGAATATAACAGCACTCGCATTCTAAACCAGGCTTTAACACAGCGGTACAGTGGTGATTATAAAACAACCACTCTGAACTGTGGCATCTCTAGCCGTGGTGAATGTTATAAAGAAAGTGTGTTTACTCTAGTCCTTACCCCTATACCAGTCCCCACACACCACCAAACTCAATATAAACCCCACATAACCAGCAAGAGTATCTGAGGTATGCAGGTTATGACAATGGGACAGTAGCAGATGCATAGTGGGTGAGGTTCCCAGGACATGACCAGGACACTGGTTTATAGTGGCCCAAGCTGCTGTAAATCTAAGATCCCACTGAAATGCTATACTCACTTTCCCACTTAATGGTTTAGGAACTCTTTTCTAGCCCCCAAAGCTACACTTCAATCCACTTTTTTTTTAAACCTACACAGTTGCCTTTCCAAAAGTATCCTGCAGTGATTCCATGTTCCTCTTCCACTGTTTCCCCAGTTAGCTCTGACTCCATGTTTTGGCAGTCTTTCAGCCTCATTCCTTTTTCCTCCCAATCTGTAATAAAACTAAGCAAAAAGTAGTAGGTATATTAGCTCAAGAATTGGGATGTACCTGTGGAACTGCTGGATGATGCAAGTTTCTGTCAATGGCTATGGGAGCCCCTGGCATGGAAGGCCAGACCCACCACCCCCTCCCAAGGGAAAGAGGACAAGTCCCCATCCATCTGTTTTCTCCCCTCCTCTGGCATCATAGAACCATCACAGTAGATAGGGTCATCTCGCTGTCTCCCATTGGAGGTGGAGTAGGGGAGGGTCTCACGCCCAGAGATGCTCCTACAACTTTCTCCCCTCCCTTGTATTGAAGGATGAAGGGTATTTATTTGTTTCCCCACAGGAGATGAAGCAGGGAGTTTTTCTAGGGTTCTGGGAGGGCCCACCCTTGCCACCACCCTGTGGTGCCCCAGGAGTAATCAGCCAATTGAAGGAATGTAAGATCTGTATAATAAAATCTTAATTCCACAGAAGTATGATTCCAGCTACAAAATTTGAGCTCTCTATAAACATTAAACACTCTACATTTCCATAAGTCCCACCACCAAAGGAAAAGAAAACAGCATTTAATTCTCTCTAACACTGAGCTATCCCCTCAGCCTACTCCCAACCAAGAACCTTGAGCAAAATTCTTTTCTCCATTTCAGAGGAGGAAAGTGGGAAATGCTTTTTCTTGTATGCAGAGACTACTACAAAGGGGGAGGGGCTCCTGTTCGGGCCCTTTTAAACTAATTTTCCATCTGCTCCCAATCCAGGTTTTTCCAGTTGTACCTCTTTATTGGGATCTTGTTGAATGGAAGTACATAATAACCATTGTTTTATTTTTTATAAATGGGCTTCTACCAACAAAAACATAGGAATAGTCTATTGTTAGCATGAAAACCTGTGTCATGGCTTCTCCAGGTTCTACCTGAGGACCAGCACACCTCCACAGTCTTCCAGCGAGCAGAACAAATCAAAGAGGATTTCCAGAGACAGCAATAACTTTACATTCCACCCACTGCTCTCCCTGGGGTAGCAAATCTTCACTGTGAAATCTGCAATTCCAGGAGAGCAGAAAGCAATCTATCTCCCTCCAAAAACAAGTGGCCATTTCAGGGAACTGGACACATTTTCACTCCTAATGGTAGGTCTCCTGGTGATTGCTATGGCCCTGCATGAGCTTGGGAATTGGTAAGACAAAAAACAGAGGAAAGAAGGAAGGAGGATGGATAGAAGGAGGAGGGAGGGAGGGAGGGA
This sequence comes from Rhinopithecus bieti, assembly GCF_001698545.2. NCBI lineage: Eukaryota > Metazoa > Chordata > Mammalia > Primates > Cercopithecidae > Rhinopithecus > Rhinopithecus bieti. The sequence continues at coordinate 105,353 of NW_016828033.1, forward strand.
GGAGGTAGGGGGAGGGAGGAAGAAAGAATGCAAAGTTGAAATATAGCAAGAACCCATTACTCTGTGAGTCCAGTGCACTACAGGCTAGGTTCCATCTCACACACACACACACACACAGTGACGTCCCAATGTAAGCAATCCCAGCTAGTGGGCTCCCCAGCTGAATTCTACCTCTCAGAAGGGAGCTGGATAGGACAAAATTTCTATCTGAAAGGTCAGGGCAGGATTAGGAGGAGGAACCAAGAACACAGACTTAGCCCATTTCACCTAGCACAGAAGGACCTAGAATGCCAGGTATGATATCACCTAGCAAATATTGACTAAGCACCCACTAAGTGTCCAACACTGTTGAAAGAGATCAAGGGAACAGGAAGATGGTTGGTGCTGACCTAAGCAGAGCCATGTGCCCTCTGGTTTATAAGAAGTGAGCAATCACCAGGCAGGAAAGCTGTTGGAGGTCTGCACTGGTCATAGAGAAAGGACAAGGAGCAGAAGACTGGCCAGTCCCGATGCTACAGCAGGCCCTACGGTCACAGGTGACACCTCTTCCTTGTCCCCTCAGTGCAACAGTGTATAAGCCTTTACTGTCCTACAGTTCTTCTTTTTGTTACACAGTGACTTTCAACCCTGGTTGTACATCAGAATTATCTAATGAAGTTTTTAAAATCCTGTTGCCCAGAACCCACCCCAGACTAATGAAATCAGCCTCTGTGGGGGTGGCACCTAGGCTTCAGTAGTTCCTAAAACTCCCCAGGTGGTCCCAGTGTGGGGCCAAGATTGAGAACCACTGCATTGAGGTAATTGTCCTGATTACCTCTCCAGCTTCTCTCTGCCTCTACATTCCTCTTATCTAAGCTGTTATATTGCCTTTTTATTTTTAGTTTGTTCTACTTCATCCTTTCAGTAGATAATTCTGTAATACTCCATTAAACCTTTTTTCATGCTTTAACTTTGCTTTTTCTCATTTAATTTTCATTGCCCACTCTACTTACTCCTTCTTCCCATTATGTTCATTTTGTTTTGTGTTTTCTTTAATCCAGCATTAACATTTGCAGGGCACTTGATATGGACAGAGTACTACAGCAGGCACTTAGCTGCTGCTAAAAATTACATTTAATGCAGTAATATTTTTTGTTAGATCCTGTGCCATGGCTACAGGCTCTGGTCTGATGGAAGATTGGCATTTTGGCTTCTTCCTTGGAAGCAGCTGCATTGCTGTATGAATTTAAGATCCAAAATAAGCATATTACAATAAAAAATAAAAGAAGCATTCACAAATATGAGGGAAAGAAGCATTAACAGCAGTCTGAAGCTAAATATCAACATCACCCCTGCCAAGCTCTTGGCCTCATTGTAGGGGGAAGACGCTTCCATGTGCAGCAAAAAGAGAAAGAATCCAGACTACATTTACAACTAATGAGGCTGTTCTCTGAGGACAGGGCATTTGCTGATTTACACTCATTTCCTCAAGGTCCTAAAGCAAGCCCAAGAGTACATAGGCCAGTCGCTGAGACACTGAAGGTTGAGATGTGGAAGAAAGGGCCAAGAGACTGTCCCAGCAGCAGAATGCTTCAGTCCTCCAGGAAAGCTTTGGGGGAGATCTGCTCTCTTGTCCTCCTACAGCTCAGCTGAGAGCAGCCCTGGAGCCTCAGAACCACAGGCCCTGTAGTTCCTTGAGTCTGGCAAGCCCCTGAGAGACCAAATCACTGTCCTCCCCACAGAGCCAGCCCAGCACTGAGAATACCATACAAGCGAGAGGACGCTTGCCAAATAGATGCATGAATAAATGAATGAATGACTCCTCTGATGAAATTGTCCCAGGGAGAGTTTGTGGGAATACTGAAAAGGAAGGTGGTCCCCACACTGGTACCCCAGTCCTTGATACTCTGATGTGGCTTTTCAATTTCTCTATCTTCCTTTTACCTTGATTTATTTATTCTATATCAATCTATTTGTTTATTTATTCATTTATTTTAGGAATCAAGACAGACACCTTGTTGGAGCAACAAGAACTAGAGACATTTGTTCCTTTTAGAAGAAGCAAAAGTTTCCAGTGCCAACTGACAGGGAAGGAGATGAATAATTACAATATATGCTGGTAAAGAGGACCTGAGATGGCTTCCTGATTTTCGTACATCAACAAGGAGACTTCTATGGCCCTGGTCTCCAGCACACCTTTCTTGGTAGAGTTGAGAATTCAACCAGCCAATTCTTCCTGGAGATTCTCAGAGCCACATTGAGAGAGCAGGGGACTAACAAGGACTGCCCTATCCATGGTGACTCTCCTTGGCCTCTAGGTAAGTCACACACTGAAGCCTGCCCCTCCCACCCTCCACCCTGGTCAGCTAATCTAGGTTAGTGCAGGTCTAACTTAGATTACAAGGCGTGCTCTTGTGCATAACTTTGTTACCACCAACAACCACATGGGACAACGTTATCCCCATTTTATTGTCCAGGAAACCGAGGCCTGGTGTGGTAAGTGACTTGCAAGTAAGAGGAGAAATGAGATGTAAACCCAGATTCCTGAATCTAAATTCAGTGGTCTGCACTGCAGCATAGCTGCCTCTTAAGAACCAGAGTGGGCAGTGTGGAAGTGGGAATCCTCAAGTTCCCAGGCCTCTTCCAGCCCAGTCTTCTATGTAAAATTTTTCTCTTCCAGGCTTGTCTGAGCAGAGGTAGGCTGACCCCGCCGCCTGTTCCTCGTCTGTGCAAATTCAAAGAAATAGAGTGTGAATTCAAGGAACTCATTTGAAGAACAGGAAAAGCAACTCTCTCCTTGAGGTTATAGGGAAATGAAGGTTGAAACATGGATGAGAAGACTTGCTAAGGTCCCTTCCACCCTCAACTCTTCCATTCTGTTCCCAATGAGGCCCAAAACACAGCTTTCTCCATCACTCTTTAATCTGTTGGTTGATTTGCTTGGTGCTCCCAACAAGCACCGTGGCCCTGAAAATAAAATATTAATTATATCCACTTTACAACCATCCATCGCTAGCCATCTGATGCTGATAGAAAGGCAGGAAGCACTCGTGGCAGTTTGCATATCAGGGTCGGGAGTTTCTTTCTTAACGCTCCTCTGTCTGGCGAGGCTAAGAGAGCAGACGTTCCTGTAATGACCTGGCCTGTCCTTAGAGCTGCAGCCCTAAGAGCTGCTGTTCTTCCTGTGGCTATAGTCTTGGCACTGAGTTCCTTCCTGCTCTTCTTTTGCTCTTGTGTGTAGCGGACCACAACATGCTTTCAGATCAGACATCCTGTGGGCAGAAGAAATTATTTCGCTTCAATAAGAATTTTTGAAGACCAGTATGGGTTCAACAGGTGCTTGGGGGATTACACCAGAGATAAGAATAGACTAAATCACACGCATGAGGCAGCATTTACAAATCAAACAACACAGTATGCAATAGCAGCTTCCGAGTTTCTGCAGAGGAGGGGCTAAGGACAGCAACCTGGTTGGAAGATGCCTCAGGAACTTGCCTTGAGGCTGTATTTTCATAGCACATAAGAATGGGAAAGACATCAAAGAATGGGAAACCTTCCATTCTAGAGAGATGGAGATTATGGAGGAGAATGGATAAAGCCCCCAAAACCACTCTTGCCTCTCCTACTAACTGTTCAAGTCTCAGGTATCATTATTTGTATGACAATGAGAAAATTAACATTGTTAAGCAATGAGCTAAGGATTTACAAGCATAATTTCATTTATTTCTCACAGAAATCCCATGAGCTGTCTTCTCCCATTTTGCAGACTATAAAAAAATTAGTTTTTCCTAGAAATCACATGAAGGGACAGACATCCCCTTGGCAGGACCAAGGAAGCTGTGGCCTAATTACCGGCCTTGACATGAAGGAAGGACTGAGCACAAAGAACACAGCCTGCACAGGGCCGGAGGAGGGTTGGGTCCGAGGGCAGAGCCCTGGTGGATGCTTCTGCCTTCCACCTGGGCACTCCGAGACAGGCTGTGTTTTTGTTTAAGTTCCATCTTGTCCTGCCACAGGCCCAGGCCAAGCTGACTGCTCCTGACCTGGTGAAGCACTAGCCACACTCTGTCCCAAGCTCCCATCGCATCATCATCTGTCCTCTCCTGTACTGTCTTCTACCTCTGGCTTTGATTTATCGTTCATACCAGCTCTCTCTCTTAGGCCTAGAGGAAGGTTGTTTTTGGCCATTAACAATAAATTCTTTTTTTTTTTTTTTTTTTTTTTTTTCAGACGGAATCTCGCTCTATCCCCCAGACTGGAGTGCAGTGGCGCAATCTCGGCTCACTGCAAGCTCCACCTCCCGGGTTCACGCCATTCTCCTGCCTCAGCCTCCGGAGTAGCTGGGACTACAGGCGCCCACCACCACGCGCGGCTAACTTTTTTTTTTTGTATTTTTAGTAGAGACGGGGTTTCACCGTGGTTTCGATCTCCTGACCTTGTTATCCGCCTGCCTCAGCCTCCCAAAGTGCTGGGATTACAGGCGTGAGCCACCGCGCCCGGCCAACAATAAATTATTAAAATTTCCTCTAACCAGTGGAAGATAAAAATCACAGTCATAAACATAATACACATTCTTGGGACTTTTCAAAATGACTTCCTGAATAATTTGAGATAGTTCAACAATAATTTTCTAGAAACACAGGCTTACTTGAGCCCGGCTAACTGCTCTTCTGATATTAATACAGCTTTAAGCCCTCTGTACTTCTTTCTGCCTGAAGGCTTTTTTTTATACATGTCCTCATTTGTTACATAGAATGTTATTTCCCTAACCATGCCCCATACCTGTTTCAGACAGGGTCCCAGCAGGAGACAGGGCACTCTCGGGGTGATTAGAGAGAGTTTAATGAAAGGGACTTTTACAAAGGTGTGGACAGGTATTATGGATGGAACTGTGTCCCCCAAGGAAAGATATGTTGAAGTCTTAACTCCCAGCACCTTAGAATGTGACCTTATTTAGAAATAGTGTCACTGCAGATGTAATTAGTTTCAATGAGTTCATACTGGAGTATGGTAGGCCCCTAATGCAATATGACTGGCATTCTATAATACAGCCGAGTGAAGACACAGACATGCAGGGAGAGAAAACCACGAGACAGTGCAGGCAGAGACTGGAGTGATGCAGGTGCAAGCCAAGCCAAAGGCCATCAGAGTTTCCAGCAAACCACCAAAATCTAGTGAGAGGCTAGAAAGGATTCCCCTACAGGTTTCAGAAGGCGCATGGCCCTGCTGACACCTTGATTTCAAACTTCCAGCTTCCAGAACTGTGAGACAATACATTTATATTGTTTTAAACCACCTGGTTTGTGGTACTTTGTTAAAGCAGCTATAGGAAATTAATACAGAAGGGTTATGAGAAGCCAAAAAGAAGGTGGTGAAACACCCAAGGCTGGCAACAAAGAACCGCTGCCATGCCAGGCCTGAAGCATGTAGGGGAGGAGCCTTTACTGAAACCTGCAGCTATGGAAGAGGAACTATAGCTTCCAGTGGAGGAAGGCACTCTCTCCTTCCCTCCAGTCTCCTGAAGGTGTCTCCATTGGCCAAAACGGGATGGAGAGCCAGTGGATGCCGCCAACTAAGGTCAGGCTCTTAGAGTAGGAAGTAGAGTGGATGTGCAGGGGCAAACAGACTCAGTCGCAACTTCAATGCCACTTCCTCTTCAGGGACGCCTTCCCTGACCTCCTGACCAAACCTGGCCTCTGTAACATGGTCTCATAATCCTTCTGCTTCTGCAGAATACTTATAGCTGCAATGGAGGAATAAATTATGCAAATCATTAAGTGATGACTGGCTCTCATGCTAGAACATAAGCTGCATGAGAGAAAAGACCATGTCTTCCATTCATCAACGGCAGACCCTGAATCCTCAGGGTCTGGCATGCAGTAAGAATGACTAGGTTTTATAGGATGCACCAAGAACCAGGCAGCCCGATAGAAAAAGGTCAAGTGTTTAAGTCCAAACAGATTGACCTCGGCAAGTTTCAAAGAGCTATAGACAGCAGACAGCATTATGTTCTGCTGGGGGAGGGGGTGCTGATTATATCATTTATAACATCAAAGAATATGCCCACCTTGAGTACTTGCTAACAGTCCTCCAAGAGCAGTAGGCGGGATGGGCAGTTGCGCAAAGTGAGGTGAGGCAGGGGTGGGTGGGGAGAGCAACTACTATGGGGTCAAGAAACTTGAGCTGCTCCTATCTGAATTTTTTTCAGGGCAGTGTGTTCCCAGTCACACTGAGGAACTTAAGAAAGCTTAGGTGAGTCCTTCTTCCACTAATCTGGGAATGTAAGTCCTGCATCCACTTGCTAATATGGAATGCCACGTTTGCTCTTGCTTTTTTGCTTACCAAGTGACCCCCTTCCCAGCTTCTGCTGCACTCTCTAGTTTCCATTATTAATTTACCTGTTTGATTTCAAAATTTCAAAGATAGACCTTTAAACTCAAAAGTGGAGGTCCCAAAAATCCTAACACTCTCTTCTTTTGAACTCCAGGTAAATTTAGCCTGTCATAAGTTGGGATGTAGTGGTGGTTTCTAAGTTTTTTACAATATTTTGCTTTGTGTAATTTAACACAAGTAAACTAAGAAGCCTTCAGAAAAGAAGATAGATGAGCTCAATAAAGATCAGGAAACTCTGGTTCACATTTGGAAGACAATGTTTCATTGGATCGCTCTTTAACACATGGGTAAATCACCCTTATCCAACTTTGCCTAGAGGGAGTTTGCAGTGAACACAACAATCATTACAACATCTTCAGTCTTTGTGCACTTACTATCGATCTCCTCATTTGATGGTTCTTTTGATTACAGCTGTAAATGTCAATAATTCTTCTTGGTATTAACTATTAACATCATCACATAGTGTCTAACATGTACATCTAATCTGAAACTGAAACAACAATATCAAATTTAACATGTAGGGCAGGAAGCAGAAACCTTGTCATCAATTAAATAAGCTGCCTTAATCTCCTCTCAGTTGGCCTAACTTACCTGAACCACACTATTGGTCTTGAAGGTGGCACTGTCATCCCATTAACAGGCAGCAGGCCCTGCGAGCCTCCTGTGATCAGCTAGACTTCTCTGGGGAATGAAACAGCTGCTGATAGGGACTGACTTCCTCAGTCACAAGTGTTTCACAAGTGTGTTGGTTCAGAGGAGGGACCAGGCAGAAGGTGGTTGACAGGCAGAGCTGCCCCTGAGTGAGCCATGCAGAGGATCTCCTCCCTCATCCATCTCTCCCTCTTCTCGGCAGGTAAGGCAGACTCCAGAACTTTGGCCAAGCAAGACTCAGCAGCAAGGAAGCATCAAGGCTCCCAGGACCTTGTACTCCTGGACCGCGCTCCTTACTCAATGGTCTCAGCCTCCAGCCCTCACTGAGCCCCTCTCTTGTGTCTTTTCTCTCAGGAGTCATGTCAGCCATTGAGTTGGTGCCTGAACACCAAACAGTGATTGTGTCAGTGGGGAACCCTGCCACCCTCAGGTGCTCCATGAAAGGAGAAGCAATTAGTAACTACTATATCAACTGGTACAGGAAGACCCAAGATAACACAATGACTTTCATATACCGAGAAAAGGGCATCTATGGCCCTGGATTCAAGGACAATTTCCAAGGTGACATTGATACTGAAGAGAACCAGGCTGTACTTAAGATCCTTGCACCATCAGAGAGAGATGAAGGGTCTTACTACTGTGCCAGTGACATCCACCCTGCTGCAGCTCTACTTCTGAGCAGCTCAAAAACCATTGCCAGCCAGGCACAGTGGCTCATGCCTGTAATCCCAGCACTTTGGGAAGCTGAGGCAGGAGAATCACAAGGTCAGGAGATCGAGACCATCCTGGCTAACACGGTGAAACCCTGTCTCTACTAAAAATACAAAAAAAAAAAAAAATTAGCCAGGTGTGGTGACGGATGCCTGTAGTCCCAGCTACTCGGGAGGTTGAGGCAAGAGAATGGTGTGAACCTGGGAGGTGGAGCTTGCATGAGCCGAGATTCTCCACTGCACTCCAGCCTGGACGGGAAAAAAAAAAAAAAAAAAAAGGACATTGCCATCCATGTAGAGCAGCAGTTCCAACAAGATCATGATTTTCTCTTGAATAAATAATTTAGGAAATGGGGACCAGAGAAAGCTAGTGTTCCTACCTTTCTTTCAGGTTCAGCCACTCAGCTTGCACATGCCCTCCCATGGTGCTCAGATAGGCAGCCCCCAGTGCGACAGAAGAGAAGGGAGATGGAGCCAAAGGAATGAATTGTAGCATCTACTGTGACAGTTTTCTTGGGGGCTCATAAAAGGTTTGACCACAGAGCCACAGTGCCTAGAGTATAGCATAGATTAAGGAGGCACCTTATCATGTACAACCATGGGTGACATCCAGTTTTTCCCCGGCCACATGCCTCTGAATTTACATGTTCTAGAGAAAAAGGACTGGCAATGAGGGGAGGCTCCTCTCCCTCCTTCAGATCAAATATGTACACTACCTGTCATTTTGCCCAACATGGAAGGAAAGGTTCCATCTGTAGAACTCTCTATTGTTTTGATGATTACTGACTGGATATTTTGTTTTGCTTTGTTTTGTTTTTTTTGTGAGACAGAGTATTGCTCTGTCACCCAGGTTAGAGTGCAGTGGCATGATCATAGTTCACTGCAGCCTCGCACTCCTGGGCCCAAGCTGGATATGGTGTTTTGCTCTCCCTTTCTTCTCTATCTCTTTACTTCCACATGTATTAGAAACAAAACATTGAAAAATTGCTTCCACTGGCTCTTCCTTATCCTTCTTTGGACAGCTCAATTCAGCCTGCACTTTTATCTTGAACAATGTGTTTTTCCAGATTTAGATGATTGACAGGGCTGTCTACTCCAAGGCTGACCCTGTGGCAGAAATCAGCCTTCCTTCTGTTCTCATCTAGAAAATCTACCACTTACCTTATTAAATAGCCTCATAAGAACTTGTGGTGATAGATATGGTCAGTGACTTGATTGCGGTGATGGTTTCACAGATGTACAGGCATAAATTCATCAGATTAGGTACTCTAAATGTGTACAGTTTATTTCACATTGAGTATACCTCAGTACGGTTGTAAAAGTATTTGTTTAAACCCAAAATGAATTTTTTAGGCTTCACTGGACCACTTCAGGCAATGTCTACAGAAAATGTTCTTCAACAAACCCCTCTAGTCAAATATCCTGTTTTCCACAGAAGAACAAAGAGGCTGACAGGGCTTGCCACACCTACTTGGTTTCAGTCAGGGCTTTTCACTGTTTCACCAAGAGTCTTCCCAATCCTCTCTTCTCTCCTGATTCTGCCTGACCTTTCATATATATATATGAATACATATATACATATAAATACATGTTTTATATATATGTTATAATATGTCATTGTTCCATGCATTTTAGTCAAGACTGCCCCCATGAGCTCTTATCATTTATTTCCCCAAACAGCTCTAAACCTTCAGAAAATCTCTCTTTTCTACTCTTCATCCCAAACTCACTCACTCTGACCTGATGCCTGATCCTAACATAGGCCTGGAACCTGCCTTCTACCTTTCTGTCCCACCCCATTGGGCAGCTTCTTTAGTTGAATGGTCTGCAAGCCCTGGATATTGGCTCTCCCCTTGGACAAAGTCGGGTTCCCAAATCACCATCCAGATACAGCACTCTGAGCCCCATGATCTTGGAAGGGGTTTGGACCCAGCCTTACCCAGATGTATTTACACAGAGGGCCTATCACGATTCGTCAAGCCCACTGCCCACCACTCAAATCTAATTCTCCTTCTTTGAACAAGTGATAGGCAGGAAGGTGGAGTGCATCCCCAACATGGAGAGGATACAATTCTTCTCCCAGTTTGAAATCATGATTTGGAAAAAGAATGACATCTGGAAAGTTGGTTGTGCAGATGTCAAAGTTGTGGAGCCATGGTTTTCTAACACCTGCAAGATGGATTCCTAGTAAGACCCCCAGTGACTCCCTGTAACAGAGACTGGGAAGAACGTCTCTAAGGAGAAGGAGGGAAAAAATATCTGTACAAATCCATATAACTATATGCCTTCTGTATTAATAACTAATATCTGTTGAGTGCTTACTATGTGCCAGGCAGCATTCTAAGCACTTAACGTGTGTTATATGATTAATCTTCACAGCAACCCTAGTATTCATTTTCTATTCTTGTCCTTATTTTACAAATGAGTACCCTAAGGCACAGAAAACCTAAAATACTTGCCCAAAGTAGCTTAGCTACTAAGGGAGGGTGACAGATTTCAGACTCTTGATGCTGCACCAGAGGACACAGCATGTAATTTAGGGAGATGGCGGACACATAGAGAAGGCCACCTCCAGGATGTGTCAGAACCAAGGGACAACAGGGGCTGTGTCCTCACCACCAAACCTGTTCAAACTGATACTCCGTGACCATCTGTCAAAAAACTGGGACAACAGAGCAATGGTCCCAAATGACCTCTCAAGTGTTTTCTAACTCTGAGATTTTGTGATCCTGACATAAGCTTCACACTGTCTTCTAAAATCATCTGCATCTCTTCATCTATGAAATGGGGATAATAAGAGTTCTACCTTCCCTGTGTTATAAAATATATAATTATAGAAAGTAAATAAATTGCATTGCATATAGTAGCTATTTAATAAATGTTACTTATTATAAGAAAAAGCAAACTGCAAGGAAGAATAATTGAGAAGAAAGTGAACTAAATTACTGAGCACCAACAAAACGCAGCCACTTTACAGGCATGGACTCACTTATCCTATGACAACCCAGTGAGGTCGTTATCATCCTTTCTGTTTTGGAAGCGAGGATACTGTGCCTCAGAGAGGCTGGACAGCTTGCTTACAGAAGCAGAGCCAGGATCTGGATCTGACTTGAAGCCTGATTGTCCTGGCTGGCGTACTGGGCTGGGAGCTGTGGGCTGTACTAAAGAGATACCTTATCTATACCAACATCTCAAGTAAAGCATGGCTGGGAACAGGTAAGTGAAGTCTGGTCATCTTTGCTCATGCAAAGATTGCTCTTGACTCCTTGGCCAGTTTCCAGAAGAAGGGATAGGATGTGAGGTCTTCAACTTCTTCCCCCTGCCTCCTCTCCCCTTCTTTAATACACCAATTGCAATTTCGGCTTCCAAGCTGTTCTCCCGAGACGGCTCACTCCCCTGACTGAAGGAAGACAGCTACTCCTCAGCCCACTGCCAATCACACGCCTGAGCACCACCCCTAGGTCGGCAGCTTTTCTCCCAGGGTACACCATGAGAAACATGAGAAACTGCCCACATATTCCCTCCTTCTGATGCTTGTCAAAGGTAGTCTTTTGTTGGACTCCCTTAGAGTCTCTAGAGGTGCTCATGGATTCACTGCCTTTTCCTCTCCTTCTCAGGGGCTTGCCTGGAGTGGCAACTACAGGGGTCCAGGGCTGGCAAAATGAGAGCTAGAAAAATTCCCTGGGTTTCTGTCAGGTCCATAGAGTTGGTGACTTTGCCACCCACATACATCTTTGCTGTCAAGCAAAGTGTGCAAGTTTGTCTCTTCCATTGTCACTGACTTACCACTTATACAGAGGCAGCAATGGGGCTTGAGATCTGACAGCCATAATTCTCTGCATTCAAAAGTGAGCAAATGGGCACCAGAAAACACTGCAGTGGATTAAGATGCAGGAGCCACTTTGTAAAGAATAGAAATTAATTTCTAACCAAATGTCTCTGCTTTAGTTAGGGTCTTAGTCCACCGCAGTATCTTAAACAGTATGTACTCAATGATAAATTTTCCATGACAAGGTGAACAAACTCAGAATCAAGGCTCCTTTCCTACTCTTCAATTCAACACATTACCCTAAAATATTCATTGAAATGATAGGATTATACAGTTTTATTTTCTTGTTAGAGCTCTTTATTCATTCTTTCGGTAAATACCATCTCTCATATCTGCTTGATTTTTCTCCACAGCATTTATCGCTATTTGACGTGCTACATATTTTACTTGTTTATATTTTGTTGTCTGGCTCTCCACTGGAATACAAGGTCCTTGATGGCAGGGATGAGTTTTTGTCTGTTTTGTTCATTGCTTTAACTCCAGCACTTAGAATAACTTTGGCCCATAACAGACACTCAATAAGTATATTAAATGAATGAGTGAATGAAATACGTATGAGTGAGTGCTATGTACCCTGCACTGAGCTGGATGCCAGGGACATAGTGGTGCACAAGGCTGGTGAGGACTCTGCTCTCATCTACCCACTACAAAAATGCTATTGACTGTAACAAGATTTTCTGAAGAGTTGATTATAGCGTACTCTGGAACACAAAATAACTTACTCTTGGGGAGCAGACATCAAGGCTCCTAAGTACATTGGATGTTAGCAGGGGCAAAATGAAGAAAATAGTGGGCTTTCTCTTTTCTCTACCTTTTCTCTCTTTTGAGTCCCAAGGGCCCCAGCCCTGAGTCTGAGGCTGTCAAAGAAAAAGCCAAACACTTCTGTTTTGTTTCACAAAGGAATTTTGCGAACCTTCTCTCCAAACAGACTTGCTGGGGCACGCTATTTCACAATGAAAAGCCGCAATAACACAGCTTCCTAAACAAAAGAGTGATTCCTAACTCCCTCTCACTTTATCACCACCACCACCAAATGATTTTGGTATTCTTCAAGAATACAGAATCCACTGGGTCTTTCTGGGCTTTTTAGCAATTTACACATGCACAAACGCATATGTTTATGAGTGGTAACAGCGTACGTTCGAGTACATGAAACACTGCAGGGACTCTCCGAAGGCGTGCCCTGGATGCCCCAAGGCTCCGAGGCAGCAGTCAGCCAGTGGAAGAGCGTGCCACCCAGCATGCTCAACTTGATAGAGAAAAGACCTAGTGACAGGGCACAGGAAGTCAAGCCAACATGCAATTGCCTGTATTAATTTAAATAAAGCCAGGTTCTCAAACTCCATGTTTAAATAAGAAATCTAACAGTCATAAGTTTTCTTTTTACCTGCATGTATATGGGAGAATAGGGAAAGTTTAAATTATCCTTCTGGCTTAAGGACAAAATTGCATGAGTATTTATAACTTTCAGAAAAGAAATGTCAGTCTAAATATATTACTAGGGCAACAAATTATTAAGAAAAAAAAAAAAACCCAAAGTACAAACTTTCGGAAATTAAAGTTGTTTTCATAGAATATAGCAGCTTTCACTCAGTAACAATTCATTAAGTACCTCGTATGTGCCAGACGCTTTTCTAGACACAATGGAAGCACAGCTCTCAGAATCGCAGGAGCTTATATTCAGTGGAAATAAACACAAAATAAAATAACTAAAATAGATGTCAGATGGAGATAATTGCCATGGAGAGGAGTAAAACAGGCTGGGAGAAGAGAGGGTTGTCAGCAGGCTTGGAGAAATTACAATTTTAAATCAGGTTGTCAAGAAGGGATACAATGAGAAGGTGACATTTCGGCAAAGGCCTGCGTGTAGGCAGGGAGCCCAATATTTGGCGTGTGGATGTTTGCTGGACTCCCTCTGTTAGAAATAACATTTTCATGCACATTCTCAAGACGCATAATCGTACCAGCTTTTCTGTAGGTTGGGGAGATAAGGAATCATTTTTTCTTTCTTATCTTGCTAAGAGCTCTTTCACAAGTAGTTCACACTTTCATTTATCAAAACCAAGCGAAGAAATGCCATTAATTAGCACAAAGTGTCTTGGGGAGTGGACACGAGGGTTTGACAGGGAAGCGGCCCTGAAAAGATCAAAACTTGCAATATGAACAGGAAGATGACAGCACTGATTATGGCAAACGGAAAATGGGGCATGGCATTTTGAGCCCTTTGCCTTGAGGCTCTCCCTAGTCACGTGACCACATTCTGTGGACTGAAGAGTGTTTCTTCCCCAACCACAGAGGTGAGAATACAAAGTAGGTGATGCATTTCTCTCACTGGTCCCCAAATGACTCCACTCCAGCAGCCCCAGAAAAGAATCTGCAGCTTCATCTATACCTGCAGGTTGATGTGCCTCCCAAAAACTGTCTCACTCAATTGTGAAGCTGAAATCAATCCTGTGTTCACCTCAGTGGGGTTCTTAGTTTTCTCTTCTGGCTTCTCCAAAAGCCAATCATAGAGAAACCTGAGGACTATGGAGCCACTATGGAGAAGGCTGGAGTGCCTTTACCATCCCTAGCTGAGCTTTAGGGATTCACCCTCCAGGGCCTCTGCGTGTGCTGGGATCACATGGCCTAAGGTAGGCCCTAGAGTCAGTTTCCATCTTTACCTGCCACCTGACAGGAGTGAGAATTTTTACTTAGAGGCAGTGAAAGGGAAAGTTAGCAGCCCCAGGGACAGCACCAAGAAGACACAACCTGAGTGTGTGTTGTCATAAGCTCTGATACAGCCAAGGCCTCCTCGGGCATAAAGACCTCACTGTGTTTGCATAACACCTGTTATAATCGTGAGTGATCAGTAAAGGATTAACTGCCTCAGTCTTCTAAAGAAATGAAGAAGCATTTTATGCACCAAGTTCATAAATAAGCACACAAAAAAACACAAAGGCCTGTGTAGCTGCCTCTGTACGTTGAAATTAGAGAACTGGTACAAGAACAATAACCCATCTCTGTAGTAAGAATCAATGTAATATCTTTGAGTTCATAGCTAGTCCATTTCTCAGCATCAAAACCATCATCTTGCTTTCTGTATGAAGGATATCCACCCCGACATATGCACACACAGAGTGTCAGAGCAATGAGAAACCAATTATCATCAGGATCCACCTCTTCGGTTGACGACGTAGAAACTGATGAATGAAGAAATTAAGTGACTTTTCCACATCACACAATATAGTGCAGACAGGTAAAGTGATATACTATATTTCTATCTCTTTCCTCCAATGTCCTAGAAGTCAAGCGCTAAGAAAAGACAGAAAGGGTAAACCACGTGATCATGTCAAAGTGAAAGAAAAATGACAGTGGCATGTTCTCCACTTTCCAGACAACTGCCTCCTGTCATCTTCCCCACTTGCGATCCGTGAAAACTTTCTCATTGTTTTAACAAAAGGTCTCATGGCACAATTTAAACAGGCATTTTTCCTCTCTTAAATAGGTGGCAATGCAGTCCAGGTAGGCAAAGTGATATACAAAAATAAATAGCCTTAATCATTCACAAAAATATTAATGTGTGTCAAATTTAAAAACAATAAACTACAAATTGCCCCAACTTTGGCAAGGTCCTTTCACCTGTCTTAAAATGAACAAGTTTACAAATTTGGGCTATTAAGTTTTTGTTGTTTTTTTTCCTCCTTGAGACAGAGTATTGCTCTTGTTGCCCAGGCTGGAGTGCAATGGCACAATCTCAGCTCACTACAACCTCTGCCTCCCGGGTTCAAGTGATTCTCCTGCCTCAGCCTCCCAAGTAGCTGGAATTACAGGCGTGCACCACCACGTCCAGCTATTTTTTTTGCATTTTTAGTAGAGGTGAGGTTTCACCATGTTGGCCAGGCTCGTCTTGAACTCCTGACCTAAGGTGATCCACCTACCTTGGCTTTCCAAAGTGCTACGATTCCAGGTGTGAGCCACTGTGCCCGGCCACATGTGAGTTTTTATAAGTAAGTTCTTTTAGTAGTGAAAAAAGCATAGCCTCTGGAATCAGAAAAAATTAGAATCACAACCCCTCACTTACTAGTTCTGTGACCTTGAAAAATGTTGCTTTAACTTTTCTAAACCTCTATTCCCTCATCCATAAAATAAGGATAATAATTTCATAGAGTTATTATAAGGATCAAATTAAATAATTGCTAGTAAGTATCTGAGTGACTACAAAGTGGAGGTGCTCAATAATGCTAACTCCATTCCTTTCAGCACCCGATGGTCTGTAGTAGAGTGGTTTCACCCTCTACTCCAGACAGAAGGAGACAGAAAAGACAGAAAAGCCAGAATGGGAGAGAACATGGCCAATGGCCACTAGGGTTTTTCCAAACCAAGAAATCTAAAGTGCCTATCAGCACATTTTCATAAAATGCATCATCAGGAATGTTCTTCCCACACAACCTCTCTAAATCCTTTCCCTGCACTAATGATAGTGAAGGTCCCAATGGCAAGACCATCATTGGGACGGTCTAGCTCCCCAACAAGAGATGGTGTCCTCATTACCCTTCATTTGCAGAGATGAAGGTGACGCATGTCAGTGTGAGTTTCACCAATAATAACAGGGAGAGGTTTTTTTTTTTTTTTTTTTTTTTTTTTTTTTTTTTTTTTTTGAGACAGGGTCTCATTCTGTTGCCTAGGTCAGAGTACAGAGGCATGACCATGGCTCATTGCAGCCTCAACCTCCCAGGCTGAACTGATCCTCTCCCCTCAGCCTCCTGAGTAGCTGGGACTACAGGTGTGCAGCGCCATTCCTGGCTCATTTTTTAATTTTTTGTAGAGACGAGATCTTCCTATATTACTCAGGTTGGTCTTAAATTCTTGAGCTCAAGAGATCCTCCTGCCTCAGCCTCCCGAAGTGCTAGGATTATAGGCGTGAACCTTCACGCCCTGCATGAATGAATTTTTTACATCAAACCTTCTCCAACACACTTAGTTCAGATGTCTGAGACAAGAGCTGCACAAAGGAGTCTCAATCTTCAGAAAGTGCAGCCTTACCAAGCTTTATGGATGCTCTCCCAAAGGGCCTCCCTAGTCTTTAGGACACATTTCATTCATGCATCCGTTTAGGAATAGAGATCTTATACCATCCTTACAAAGGAACCTATAATATTAATTACTGACCTGTGATGAGTCAGCTGTCCATCCTCATTCTGCCCATGCTGTCTACATGGAGTTAGTTTTCACTGTAGTACTTGGCCAAGAAAAACCAAGTTTTTCTAAATGAATTCCAAGGATAAATAGCCTCATTCCAGTTCTTTGGCTTCTTCCACTAAAGAATTATAGGGACCTGATCTAGGGAGACTGGGAGGAAAGGTCAGGGAATGAGAGCCACTGTCTTGCCAGAAATGCATGTTCCAATGGGGAAAGATAGTTCAAGATATCTGCGCCAAATCACACACTGGAAAGAAGCTGTCTGAGATCTGAGGAAATTCCCACCTGCTAAAAAGAGCTAGCAGTCTGCTGGAAAGAAAAAAATTCATTTGGGTGTCAGAACTCTTACTCTTCACTTTGTGTGTGACTGTAGACAAGTCAGTTAACCTCTTTGCACCTCAGATTCTCATCTGTATAGTAAAGAGTTCACGTTAGATGATCTCTAAGTTTCCTTCAGCATTAACAAGCTATAGGTCTCTGCCTGGCAAGAAAGAGAAGGAAGCCTCCATGGGACATAGGAGATCAAATATGAAAGATTCCCGAGATATAGGAGTACAGATTCCTGCCTAGCTAATTCCTGTATGTGACACAGTAAGGATAAAATCGAAAAAAGGAACTAAATGAAATACACTCATGATTAATCAAAGGGGACTGAAAGTCATGGCAAACCACACACCTACCTTGCATCACCTCTAGCTCACCTCCCTTGAGACACTCCTCCTCCTCTTTAATGCCTCATCATGATTCTCAAAAACTGTGATCACTCAAGGTTGAAGCTTTTAATCTCCCATGTATAAAAGGATATGCAAATAGAGTTCAGTTTCCTGTTGAGTCTCTGCCAAGGTCTTAGCCTGGCAGTTCTGGGAAAAGAGCCAAAGACCTCATATTTCTTGGCTGTTAACATTCTGCCATCTGTGCTCAAGTCAGCAGCCTGGGCTTCAGGCTGTGGTTTGTCTTTAGTCTTACACTTTCCCAAGTTTTCTGAAGGAACCCTTTAGAATGTTCCTGCAAGAAATTAAGATACAAGTGGCTCCCAAGAAACCAGACAGAGGATTATCTGGTTATATTTGGAGGCAGTAAGAAGAAGGCCAGGAAGTCTATACTTATATAGTATATAGCCACAGAATCCAAACTTGCAAGCTACTTGAAATACTGATATTAATTAAGTCTTAGGCAGGGCTTTCAATAAGTCATCTGTGTCTCCAATATGGGAGTCCCACATCATGCATATGCAGAGTGAAAAAAAAATTCCTTGGGTACAGTACAGCATTCAAAAATTAAAGACCTGAAAAACACAAGACATCTCAGTGTGCTTCCAGGCTGGAGGCTCTGCTAAACAACAGAAGCAGAGACCGGACTAATTGTCCCCTGTATCTCTTTGACTGAACTCACACAAAACAGAATCTACCATTTTTACTCAGCACAGGGTACTCAGACCCAAGTTTACTGCAATGTTGTTACCAATATTCTGATTGAAAATTGTATATTCCGAGCTATGTTAAATTTAACCTTTATTAAACATGGAATTTCTACTTTTTCTGTAAGTGTCTTGTCTTACTTGTATTTCCCATCTAAAGCTAACTCCCCAAAGGGCTTTCCTGTATGTTCTCACTTCCATTACAAAGTCAATGTACAAGTTAATTTTTTAAATTTCTTTAGAAACCTTTATAAAGAGATTTCCTCCTTCATTTCTCTGTTATCCCAGGCAGCTGTCAGGAGCAAAGAGCTCAAGCCTGCACTGCCTTGGAACAAGACATCAGTAAAAGATACTCTCAATCTACTCAAAAGGCTGAGGTGGGAGGAATTGCTTGAGCCAGAGGTTCAAGACCAGCCTGGACAACTAAGTAAGGCCCAGTGTCAAAAAAAAAAATGTTATTGTTCCATACCCAATCATTCACTTGGTGTTTTCTGCAGCATTTATTTATAAATATCTCAGTCTGTTCTTAATCCTTGATCTTCTATTTTTTAAAATCATACTTTCTTTAATATCTACTCAGTGTTGATTCTCTTCAAATTTCCCACCTCTTAGTTCTCCTCCCACTTTCTCCCACCCTGAGCATTACACCTCCAACAATGATCATTCTAAGACCATTTACATCTCAATAGGGAAGTGATGTAAAACAGGTCTCTTTACTCTGTTTTGCAGGGTTTTTTGGTTGTTGCTGTTGCTTGCTTCTCTGTCCCACCCCAAACTCATGTGTGTCTGAAATTTAGCACCACCTTGCGCCGTTTGTGAGCATTTTCCTCAGAGGCTTGTCCCAGAGCAGCATTTTGAGACTGAGCCTGAACTCCACTGATGTTACGACCCTTTAAAGTGCCTGGCTCCGAAAGACGCAGGAGTTCCTGCGTAAATCCAGGTCCAGCTACTTCATCACTGTGACTTGTTTTTGGAAAAGTTGAGCTATCAACATATTGCTCCTGTAAAGGCTCAGAACTGAATCTTAGATTCTCCAGGATATATGAGTCCTCTGCGGCTCCTGGGCAGCAGTTCTATGGACTGTAAATGAGAGATGTCCAGATCATACACCTTCAATGGAAGAAAAAGCACTGTCACCTTAGACGACTCCAACTCTGTGGTCTACTTTTGTCTTCCTAATACCATACGTCATTCTCCAATGCATTTATGGCAAGCCTCATCTACTCAGAAATAACCAAGAACAAACCAACACACTCTTGTGTTAGTGTGGAGGCCCAAGATGACGTAAGTGAATGTGGCTCCAGATGAAAACCTTCCCCTCTCCAACATAAAGATGCCAAAGACTATGTGTAAAGCAAGTCCTAAATCACTCTATAGTTCCATTTGAATATATTTCCCCAGTTCTTATGCATTGCTTCTGCATACACAGAATTCAGTGATAAAAATTGAGACTCTGTCCTAGATACAGTAATTAATTCAGATATCAATGCCAATTGACTGTGTAGAGGGGAGACAATTTTGTACCAAGATTTACTAACCTCTATTTTAATGAGAAAACCAGTGGAAAAGCTTTATTCCTACTATGACTCTCTCTGGATAAATTGCTTGCCAGGAAGGGTTAGGATATTTCTGCCATGACTCTTTGACTTCCACACCCAAAGACATTTGGTCTCCATCACATTTGCAGGAAGGATCTCCTTGTTCAGCAGTACTTACACCATCACCCTGACACCAGTAGTCAGATCTAACTATACAACTTGGGGCCTGAGTGCTGGGAAACTGTCCATACCCACTGCTGACTTGGTCTTCTCACCAGCTGCTTGATCCAACAGATGTATCTTCCTTATGAGGCATCAGAGACCCAGAATGTCCACATCCTGTGGTCCCCTGTACCCTTAACACCCCACATTTGAGTTCCTTTCCAATTCAGAAAACAAAACCTGCAGGCTTTGAGCCAATTTACAACAGATGTGGGTCACAACCACCAACTACCCAGGAAGCCTCCACCAGAGCAGGGCATGAGAATCAGCTTCGTAGCTATTCCCATACATGTGATCCCATCAATCATTTAACAACTGCTCAAAGAGAAAGACTAGGAGACTTTCTCCAGAGCATCTCCAGGGATTTAATTCACTATGTTAGAAATTAAGAGATTACTACTAAGATATAAGAAGGCTAAGACAGAGTTAAGGGAATTATTGGAAAGTTGGCATTACAAATTTACATGTACACTGGGAAAATCTGCAGCGCTACCCATAGCTTTGACATAATGCTTTCCTATACCCTGTCCTTGCGCAACTCTGACTCCCACATCATGGTCATACTCTGGATAGGCCCCTCTCTGCATGTAGAACAATATGAATGGGGATTCTGCTTGTCAGGATATCACCACTAGTCTGTGCCAGGCCTTGCAAGAATGTCCTTGTGCTGCGACTATTTGTACGAGATCGTACCCAGGCTAATGTTCTCTCTGGTTGTCTGCTCCAGCTGGACTTCTTCCTGGACAGGGGAAAAGAAGTGTGCAGACTTTTAAACATTTTCCCCAAGAAAGTGGTCTCTGATGGCACTGCCTACTGAGTAAAGCTAAGAAAGATAGGAAGAAAGAGGACGAAGTGCAAGGAGAGAAACGTTAATGCAAGGAGAAAAATAATGATGTGGATGCAGAATATTTATAATGTGAATTCATATTAACCTGACTTCCTCAGAAAATGTCAACGTTAGTATTAGGATGTGTATTTCCTTCAGAGCTCTGAAAGAAAATATGAGAATTCAAGGGGTGCTACTGCAGAATCCACACACACACACATACACACACACACACACACACACACACACAAAAGTGCTTCACTGTGGCTGGAATGATGCAGAGTCTTGGCAATAGTTCAGGAAGCTGCCAGCTGTCCTCCTATTGTAAACAGTGAAGTAGGTCATCTGTGGCTCCCCATCCTCATCTGTCTAGGCCATTTTCTTGGACCCTCCTCCACATCCCATTCCTCATATGTTCTCATTCTATTTCCATCAAACTGCAATCTCAAGAAAAGACCTGAAATCAATTCATACTAATGTCTGAGGAATGAAAACAGTGGAAGGCTTTAGCTTTTCTGAGATTGGCAGGGAGGGTCGCAAGTGAGCATTGTATTTTCATAGACATCATAGCCATAAGCTAAACAATGCAACAACCACAGCAGAACTTTCCAAGCCTGAGGAACACTGCCCAAAATGAAAGACAGAGGTTCGTGCTCTCTTCATATGGAGGTTCAGTGTGGATCATACACAGAGAGTCTGGAGCCTCCCACAGTGGGCACTTCTTTTCCCCTGTCCAGGAAGAAGTCCAGCTGGAGCAGACAACCAGAGAGAACATTAGCCTGACCATGGAGAAAGGCACTGCAGCAGAATTAGGACCAATGGAGGAAAAAAAATGAACGGAAAGATACTTCATTTCAATAGCAGTAATAGCTTTGTGAGAGTTGATAGCCATTCAGCAGTGAAACAAGCATCCTTGTCAGTGGATGAGTTCAGTGGATGACTACACTGGGAAGGTTGTCTACATTGGTTGGGAGCTAAACTCAATGAGCTCTTTCCCTCCTAGGATTCATTATATACTGTATGTATATGATTACATATACAGAGTATATGTAATATATGTATAATATGTATATTACATATACTCTGTATATGTATATTATATGCACATATATTACACATACTCCATACATGTAATCATACTCCTTATACACATTTATATGCATTATATAATCAATTTTCCATGTTATTGGATATTTTTCCTAATCAATATTTTTAATAAGCTACGTTAGGATTGTGTCTAGAGGTATATTATAGTTTACTCAATCAGTTCTCTTCATGGTTGAGCATTTAGGCAGCTTCTACATTTTTCCTACTAAGAAAATTATTGTGATGAACACACCTGTACTTACAACTTTTTCACTATTTAAAATCATCATATATGTATATGATTATTTGGACCCTCTTCCACATCCCATTCCTCATATGCTGTCATTCTATTTCCATCAAAATGCAATCTCAAGAAATAACCTGAAATCAATTCATACTAATGTTTAAGTAATGAAAATGGAGGGAGGATTTAGCTTTTCTGAGACTTGCAGGGAGGGTCACAGGTGAGCATTGTACTTTAATAGAGATAATAGCCTAAGCTAAACACTACAGCAACCACAGCAGATATTCAAATGGTATATATAAAAATATACAATTATATTTGTATAAATATATATGTAAACATATAATAAAGTAAGCTCCTATTTTCTTAATTAGAAGATTCAAATTAAGAATTTTGTCCAACTTGAACATATAAAACTTTAGGGTTATAGAGAAATTAGCCAATTCTACTTTACAGTTTTAATGTATTAATACAGTTAAACATGCGTATTTTAAAATCACATATTATGTAAAATAATGTATCAACTTTGAATACTGCTTTTCCTTTTCATAATTCATAAAATAACTTTAAATTCTTCTTAAGCATTTCAAATCGAGGTATTTGTCACCACTAGAGCCACTTTTTTATCCTCAAATATTTTTCCAGAGTATATGAAACTCACTTTGCTAAATTGAAAATTTAGAAGCACATTAGATTTAGAAACATAATTTTAAATTGTTTGAACAAAGCACATTATTAATACCTACTTTTGAGACACAATACATACTCACATAACATTAGAATCATTGTTTTGTCATTTATCCTATAAGTGAATATTCATGATCTCCACAGCAAAACATTTCCTTTGATAGATTTGTTTAAACAATATCAAACACTTGCAATCTTGAAGGCACTGGAAGGCCCAAAAAATAGTTACCATGTTTCTGTTAAACTACTTAGTCGTCTTTTTAACTAATTCTATCAGCTCACTGCCATAAGCATCCATGAGCTAGCATTGATTGAGATCATTCCAATGTGTCCTCACTAAACTGTACTTAACTGTTCAAAGTAAAATAATTAAGTGAAAGCATTGTAATATTGTTTTTCATAATTATTGTAAGGAATCAAATATAAGGGATTTCTTCTTCTCTGAAGATCATGAACCTTACTTCACGTTCAAATAGATATAGTATTTTCTCACAGTAAATTCCCCAAAGTGGAAATAGTTGCTCAAAAGAATATAAATATTTTTACTCTTTTGACATTAACTAATTGGTTTCCAATAAAAATCAAACAATTTATATTGTTACCAACATCTTGCCCACATTGGGAGTGTCACCATTTTGAGCAAAAGCTATAATTAAATATCTAACCAAAAAATTGTTTGTTAATACTTTACATTTTATTACTAGAGAGTTAAAACATTTTCAAGTCTGATAATCAATGATTAACTTTCTTCATTTGTCCTTCACCCATTTGTTTTTTAGGTTGATGGTGTTTTACTCATTTATTTGTGTGATTATAATAATTTTGTGCCTGAGTTTCACAGCATTTAACCACAATAACAGCATTGGTGAAAGGAGTTTCAGAGGTATTGTGGATGGCAGAGGGTGGTGATGGCAAAGTGCCAAGGAAAGGGAAAAGGAAGAAGAGGGTTTTATACTGATGTGTTTCACTGTGCCTTAGTACCACAGAGGTTGGAGTGCAGTAAGCCTTTGTTCAAAAACACCCAGCTGTGATCCACTATGTAGGTCTCAGCATTGGAAGAGTCCTCTGAGTGTCATGGGAAAATAATACATGAGTTTTATTGCCCCTGTGTCCCAACTATTTTCTGTTTATTTCACATTGGTCTACTGCAACAGTTTCAGAACGTAAACAAGTATCACCAAAAACATCAGTGATAAATAATTCCAACCACTCATTTCAATATTTACTAAATATACCCATGGCACTGAAAAGAGAATATAATGGAAGAGTCAAGGAGTTGGGACTAATCGTGACTGAGTACCTGAATAGTAGGCTACACACTAGGTATATGATGAACCAAGAAGTTGAACCCAAATCTAAGTAACTTACATAATCCCTTCCTTCAAAGAACTTAGTGTCCAGCACAAGGCAAGTGTTCAAGAAAGAGCTTGTTGTGAATTGAATCCATTTCATTGGAATACAGCATCCTTGCAGAGTTCCAAATTTTTAAAATAATGTGTTTCTAAAGACCATTGTCTTTAGAAAGACCAGTGACCAAAGACCTTAGACCACTGGTCTAAGGGCCATCTGGAAGCAGATCCCTAAGGTGAAATTCTGACATTGAATGCCCAGTTCCTAACAGGTCATGTGCCTTGTTCTGATGAGAAAACTGTCGAATGAGGGAGTAGCAGTGGCATGAAGGTTGTTAGTAGGTAGCATGGGCCAAATGGCCCAGTGATGTGGTGAAAAGTGCACTCCTCCAAATAAGACCCTAGTTACTAGAAAGTCACAAGTAGGTAAACAGATGCTGGGAGAGACAGTTTTTGTTGGATAAAGTCAGCAAATAAAAGCTTTTAGAGGAGACGAATCCTGAGCTGGTGCCTACAGATAGTGACAGCCCTAGTGCAACTGGGAATATTACGGAGAGTGAAAGGATCTCCCTCTCTAATGCCACCAAGAAGTCCCTTCACCCCAGAGCAAAGACATAACCTATCTCCACCCAAGTGAGCTATGTATTTTTGAAATATATCCCCTCTGAACTAAACCACTTTTCTGTTCACTTCAGATCAACCAGTGTGAATACCATAGATCTGAGAGCTTAGAAGGCCTGTGTTTTTCTTCACTCTTTTCTTGACCCCATGTGAGTTTGATTCAAGAACATGAGAATTAGTCCCTTCTCTTGGAATTACAATCACCAATTAGCACACCACATCCAATTGCTCTTTTTAAGTCTAGGAGAGCACAAACAATGCACAGGTGAAGAAAACTATGCCTAGGCCTCCTCCCTAGGTTGTCCAAAGTAACTGAATTTATGACTTCAAGGACAGAATACATCAACCCAATCAAAATAAAATCAAAGAAGCCCATTTTCAGGGACTAGCAACAATTCACAGAAATAACACTTTGAATGAAATTCTCATTTTTAGTGCAGAAGTGGAACATAACATCCTTAGATTACTTGCTTTCTAAAAGTGAATACTCTTTAGGTGTTACTTTTTCAACATTGATGAGTTTACAACATTTATTTTTGCATAGCAGACAGAACTGTGTAGGCATTCACAGTTACAGAAAGAAGAAATTGACTAGCTTCCTGCTTCACACGAAGAAATCATGTAAAAAAAAAAAAAAACATTTCAAGCCAAAAGAAAAAAAAAGTTTTAAAACATTTTAAAGTCTCAGATTACTTGCTGGCTATAATGGGAATGTGTAACTTTGTGAAGATATCTGTAGCCATCTTATTCTAATGATCACTCATCTTTATCAAACCATTATATTCATCTTCACATGATGCAATACACAGGGCGTAACATCACCTACACGGTATTTCTGACAGAAATAAATAAACAAACTAAAACTAATCAAACTTTAGTTCTAACAGGAGACAGGAAGTTAGAAAAGCAAATTAAAGGATTCCACAAAGAAACATCTAGACAAATCCAGCAGGCTGAATAGGTTCAGTCTCACCGATAATCAATGTCATGAAAAGGGGGGAAAAAAGTGCCATAGAGGGGAAGCAGTGGAAGGAGAACTATTAAAGATTAAAGAGATTTAAAAGATTTAACAACAATGGAATGCATAGTCTTTGCATGGATCCTTGTTTAAAACAAACAAACAAAAAATCTGTAACAGAGGCCAGGCAGGGTGGCTCACGCTTATAATTCCAGCACTTTGGAAAGCAGAGGCTGGAGGACCGCTTGAGACCTGTAGAAAATATTCCTTTTCATAATATACACTGAAGTGAATTGTTATTTTATCTGTAATTTTTTTAAATACTCGAGCAAAATAAATAGAAAATGTGACAAATGTTAACAATTGTTAAATCTAGGTGATCTTTCTATAGATACTTATTTTGTTAATCTCTTCTTTTTGGATTGTTTCAAAAATTTTATAATAAAATCCTTTTTTAAAGTTTTCATTTTGTGGCTGGACATGGTAGCTCACCCCTGTAATCCCAGCACTTTGGGGAGCCAGGGCAGGTAGATTGCTTGAGCCCAAGAGTTCTAAACCAGCCTGGGCAACATAGCAAAACCCTGTCTCTACAAAAAAATGCAAAAATTTTGCCAGGCAAAGTGGTGCATGCCTGCAGTCCCAGCTACTGGAGAGGCTGAGGTGGGAGGATCACTTGAACCTGGGAGGTCAAGGCTACAGTGAGCCATGAGCATACCTCTGCACTCCAGCCTGGATGACAGAGTGAGAACCTGTCTCAAAAAAATAAACAATAAAGTTTTCATTTTTAAATGGCCAACAAGTCTACAGCAAATTTAAACAATGAAAATTTGAAATACAATATCTTCCTTAAAAATTAGCATATTTTCTTAAGGAATACTACTCTGCTCAAAGAATTCCCTAGATCTGTAAGCGTTCGGACAAATTAAAATCTTGTGTTTATATAACATATTTCTAAGACAACAATGAATTCTGTCACTAACTATATGAGTAAAATGAACAAGAAAACCACTAATAATGATGTTGCACATTTTAGATTCTTATTATTCTTTTTCAAGACACAGGCATAACTGAGATATCTTAAAATCACTGACTTTCAAAATTTGACATAATGATAATAGCTCAAGATCAAGTCTTCCCTTTGTGTTAGAAGTGGGGGTGGGACAGTTCCAGACTTCCACAGTTGTACCAGTGAACCCCAATCAGATGATTTTCAAGCTACTTCTCCTTCGGTGGGTGGGCATCAGAGAGAAGCTAAGAGATAGTTTTGACAAAACCCAAAATGTGTCCAGACCCCTCAAATAAGGTAGCCTGACCAGGTTTACTCCATTCGTAGGGCTTAATATGGATCTCAGTTCAAAATCCTGGTCTCTTTTAATTCTTGTCCAGTTGCTAAGTATATTGTTTGTTTGACCCATTAACTCTGCAAGTCATGTTGGTCCATTCTTCTTCTTCTTTTTTTTTTTTTTTATTATACTTTAAGTTCTAGGGTCATGTGCATAACGTGCAGGTTTGTTCATATGTATCCTTATGCCATGTTTGGTGTGCTGCCACCATCCAACTCGGTCAGCACCATCAATTCATCATTTATATCTTGTATAACTCCCCAGTGCAAGCCCTCCCTCCTCCCTCCCTCCCCCTCCCCATGATAGGCCCCAGAGCGTGATGTTCCCCTTCCCGAGTCCAAGTGACTCATTGTTCAGTTCCCACCTATGAGGAGAACATGCGGTGTTTTGTTTTCTGTTTCTTGTGATTAGTTTGCTAAGAATGATGGTTTCCAGCTGCATCCATGTCCCTACAAAGGAACGCAAACTCATCCTTTTTTATGGCTGACATAGTATTCCATGCGTGTATATGTGCCACATTTCTTATCCAGTCTGTCACAGATGGACATTTGGGTTGATTCCAAGTCTTTGCTATTTGAATAGCTGCAAATAAACATACTGTACAGTGTCTTTGTAGTAGAATTAATTTGTAATCCTTTTGGGTATATACCAAAGTAAGTGGGATGGCTGGGTTCATATTGGTTACCATCTAGTTTAGATTCCTTGAGAATTGGCATTACTGGTTTCCATAAGGTGAACTAGTTTTACAATCCCACAACAGTGTAAAAGTGTCCTTTTCTCCACATCCTCTCCAACACCTGTTGGTTATCCTGGACTTCCTTAATGATTGCCATCTAACTGGTGTGAGAATGGTATCCTCATTGTGGTTTTGATTTGCATTCTCTGATGCCAGTGATGGATGGAGCATTTTTATGTGTCTGTTGGCTGTATGAATATCTTCTTTGAGAAATGTCTGTTCATATCCTTTCCCCACTTTTTTGATGGGTGTTTGTTTTTTTCTGTATATTTGTTTGGTTCTTTGCTAGGATTCTGGATATTAGCCCTTGGTCAGATGAGTAGGTTGCAAAAATTTTCTCCCATCTGTAGGTGGCCGTTATTCACTCTGATGGTAGTTTTTTTGCTGTGCAAAAGCTCTTTAGTTTAATTAGATCCCATTGTCAATTTGGCTTTGCTGCCGTTGCTTTTGGTGTTTTAGACATGAAGTCCTTGCCCATGCCTATGTCCTGAATGGTTACTACCTAGATTTTCTTCTAGGGTTTTTATGGTTTAGGTCTAACATTTAAGTCTCTAATCCATCTTGAATTATCTTCGTTATAAGGGGTTAGGAAAGAGATTTCCAGTTTCAGCCTTTCAAGCTTTTCTACTTATGGCTAGCCAATTTTCCCAGCACCATTTATTAAATAGGGAATCCCTTTCCCCATTTCTTGTTTCTCTCAGGTTTGTCAAAGATCAGATGGCTGTAGATGTGTGGTATTTCTGAGGACTCTGTTCTGTTCCATTGGTCTATATCTCTGTTTTGGTACCAGTACCATGCTGTTTTGGTTACTGTTAGGCCTTGTAGTATAGTTTGAAGTCAGGTAGCGTGACGCCTCCAGCTTTGTCCTTTTACTTAGGATTGTCTTGGCAATGCGGCTCTTTTTTGGTTCCATATGAACTTTAAAGCAGTTTTTTCCAATTCTGTGAAAAGAAACTCATTGGTAGCTGATGGGGATGGGCATTGAATCTATAAATAACCTTGGGATCATGGCCATCATGATATTGATTCTTCCATCCATGAGCATGGTATGTTTCTTCCATTTGTTTGTGTCCTCTTTTATTTTCACTGAGCAGTGGTTTGGTAGTTCTCCTTGAAGAGGTCCTTGACATCCCTGTAGTTGGATTCCTAAGGTATTTTATTCTCTTTGAGCAATTGTGAATGGAAGTTCATTTCCTGATTTGGCTCTCTGCTTGTCTGTTACTGTGTATAAATGGCTTGGTGATTTTTGCACATTAATTTTGTATCCTGAGACTTTGCTGAAGTTGCTTATCAGCTTAAGAAGATTTTGGGCTGATACGATGGGGTTTTCTAAATATACAATCATGTCATCTGGCAAACAGGGACAATTTGACTTCTTCTTTCCACCTGGATACCCTGATTTCTTTCTCTTGCCTGAATTGCCCTAGCAGAACTCTCCAACACAGTTGGAATAGGCAGTTGTGTGAGAGAGGGCATCCTGTCTTGTTGCACAGTTCTTCAAAGGGAATTTTTCCCAGTTTTTGGCCCATTCAGTATGTATTAGCTGTGGGGTTGTCATAAATAGGCTCTTATTATTTTGAGGTACGGTTCCATCAATACCGAAGAGCGTTTTAGCAAGTTTTGCAAAAAACCTCAGGTTACAGTTTCAAATATCTGTCACTTAAACAAGTAAGCACTTATTATTTTTAATGGGAGGGCTAACATATTGCCACAAAAATATAGTATGGGTACTGAAGAAAATATACACAGACTCTCAGGTCATCACTGAGCCTTCCCACCATCATCATAGATCCAGCATCTGACTTCCAGAGTACCACCAAGAAGAAATCAGAGGCAGATGACATACAGATCCATGGTCCTTGACTCTAGAGAGTCCAACCAAAATGTGTGGATCCATTTAATCATTTCTACAGAAATGAGAGGCTACTGCTCCAAATGACTTCTAACCACTCACTCATCCATCACTCAAAGCATATGATCCAATTGATCTACTGGTCATTAGCAAAGTAGGTAGGGAGTGGTGAATCAGTGGAGAGAGCTTGGTATTTACTGCTGCTGTTGCAGCTTTGGTAGCACAAACAACACGGAATTAGGACAGGGATTTTCAAAGTATTACCCATGGACCTCTGGGCACCTCAAGATCTTTTCAGGGAGCCCATGAGGTCAGAATTATTTTCACAATTACAGCAAAACATTATTTGCCTTTTTCATTGTGTTGATATTTACACTGATGGTGGAAAAGCAATGGTGGATAAAACTGCTAGTGCCTTAGCATGAATCAAGGCAGGGGCATCAAATCAGTATTAATAATCATTATATTCTTCACTGCCACAAATTTTCAGGGGGAAAAATGTTAGTTTCACTTAAAAGTGATACTGACTGTGTCACCTTACTAGGGCTGCCATAACGAAATACCACAGACTAGGCGACTTAAACAACAGAAATTTATTTTCTCACAGTTCTACAGGATAGAAGTCCAAGATCAAAGTGCTGGCAGAGTTGGTTTCTTCTAAGGCCTCTCTTCTCCATCTCCAAGCAGATGGCAGGCTTCTCGCTGTGCCCTGAAGAAAGGGTGGTCTTTCCTCTTTGTGTGGGGCACACTGGTGTCTCTTCTCATGGTGTGTCCAAATTTCCTCCTTTTTTTTTTTTTTTTTTTTTTTTTGAGACTGAGTCTCACTCTGTCGCCCAGGCTGGAGTGCAGTGGCCGGATCTCAGCTCACTGCAACCTCCGCCTCCCGGGTTTACGCCATTCTCCTGCCTCAGCCTCCCGAGTAGCTGGGACTACAGGCACCCGCCACCTCGCCCAGCTAGGTTTTTTTGTATTTTTTTTAGTAGAGACGGGGTTTCACCATGTTAGCCAGGATGGTCTCGATCTCCTGACCTCATGATCCGCCCGTCTGGGCCTCCCAAAGTGCTGGGATTACAGGCTTGAGCCACCGCGCCCGGCCATTTCCTCCTCTTATAAGGACATCAGTCAGACTGAATTAGGGCCAACCTTAATGGCCTCATTTTAACTTAAAACCTCTCAAAAGGCCCTTTCTGCAAATATAGCCACATTCTGAGGTTATGGGATTCAGGGCTTAAACATGAATTTAGGGGGCAAACAATTGAGCCCATAATACTTACAAAGCAGTAACAATTATTAATTGTATTAAATCTCAACTTTTGAGTACATGTCTTTTTAGTATTCTGTGTGACAAAATGGTAAGTACACATAAAGCACTTCTGTTACATTCCAAATTATGATTGTTATCTAAGATCACACTTGTGTGGTTGTTTGAGTTGCAAGTTGAACTAGCTACTTTTCCAAAAAACAGACGTTTTGCTTGAAAGAACAATTGACAGGCAACTATGGTTATTCAGACTTGTAGATTTGCCAGCCATTTTCTTAAAACAGATGAACAGAGCCTGTCATATTAAAATAAAAAACTGATAGTTATTGCTAATTATTAAATCTTTTTTTTTTTTTTTTTTTTGGACAGAGTCTCACTCTGTCACCCAGGCTGGAGTGCAGTGGTGTGATCTCAGCTCACTGCAACCTCCACTTCCTGGGTTCAAGTGATTCTACTGCCTCAGCCTCTCAAGTAGCTGGGATTATAGCCACGCGCCACCACACCCAGCTAATTTTTGTATTTTTAGTAGAGACGAGGTTTCACCATGTTGGTCAGGCTGGTCTCGAATGCCTGACCTCAAGTGATCTGCCCATCTCAGCTTCCCAAAGTGCTGGAATTACAGGTATGTGCCACCATGCCCAACCTGCTAATTATAAAATCTAAACTTCCAGGAAAAATTAGAGTTTTAGGAAATTTATGTTTGCCACTGTGAAGTAGATTGCTCACCAATATTTAAAAATTTTTCCTGATTTAAAGAGACCAGTGATTATGTTAACTACTGTAATATTTTGGTATTGAATAATAAAATGTGTGCTAACAGGTAGAAGCTGCTTAACAGTGAACCAATTTTCTCAAGTGACCAATGGATGCGTTAAAAAGCGTGGGTGAACATTCTATCCACATTTCAGGATAAACCAATGTTTTAATGTAATGGAATATGATAAGTTCACTAACATGGTGTCGGATTTCACATCATAACTAACCTTCAAAGAAACTACCTTTTGCCATGTTATGGTGCAATATAAAGAATACTGTATCCACAATATTTTGAACAGGCTGTTAAAATACTCCTTTGTTTTCATACTACATATCTATGTAAGGCCAGATTTCTCTCATATATTTCAACCAAACCAACATATTGCAATAGGTAGAGTGCATAAGCAGACATGAAAATCCAACTGTCTTCTGATACGCCAGCTCTTCTCTGATAGATATCTGAAGACTATGATCACTGTGATACCTCCCTTCCTTTGGTCTATAGTCTCCCATATGTTTTAGCTATTCCTCCCAGGACATGGTTTGAAGTCTCCTAAACAACCTAGTATCCTTTTTAAAACACGTTGTAGTTTGTCTACAACTCTCAAACCATATGTGTTACTACCAGGAGCAGGGGGTAGAGATAAATAACACTAGCTCAAAGTTCACAGTCCCAAATATTCTAAGCCTAGAGGATGCCCCGGTTCAATCTCTGTTTCATTTCTTGGCTTAATATCCCACAAATTTGCTCCCAAGCATGAGATCACAATCCAGCCAGGACTGAAGAGTACCACAGTCAACCCAGCTTCCAACACTGTCCCTTTCCTCTGAAAATGAGTTTGCCTGGCAAAAAGGACATGACACAGGCTCCTTCCAGGAAGAGTTGAACCTCAGGATTCATCCACCTTGTGCCTGCTCTTCCCCTTTCCTGCAGAAGAGCATCTCACATAATGATTAAAAAAAAACTACACAGAGAAAGAAAGGGCCAGTTGCCCAGACTATCCTATGGCCACTTCAGGGAAGGGTATCAACTGAGAAGCTGAAACATTCTCAAACCATAAATGCCAGAATGAAAGACCAAAGAAGACATTTGCCTAGTGTACCAAAAAGATCACTGCACTGGGATATAGATACCCAATTTCTTGTATGTTCTTTTGAAATTGGGTGACTTGGTCAAGTTGCGAAACCTCTCTGGATCTTTCTAGACTCTCTCATCTGAAAATTTAGGAGAGTGAATATATGATCTTTGAAACGTCTCCCAGTTGTGGCATTCGAGGATTCCTCTCCAGAGGTGCAATTGATCTTTGATTACCCATATTAGTGGAAGAGAACATGACTTGAATACTCCAAATATGTAGACAATGTGAAACTCATTTCTATACAGCTTTAGAATATATTATATGGTATGGAGTAAATCACAACAAATTAAACTTACCCACCATGTTTAACTCAGGCTAATATTAAAAATCAATGTGTTTTAAGTAGTGGTCCCGAGTACACTAAACAAATGTTAAGGCAGTTTTCCATAAGGCAGCCTGGTGCCAGGCAGTGAGCCAGAGGGGAGTTGGGAAGATCCGGCCATGGCTCTGTCACTTACTAGCTTATCTTCCCTGAACCTGAAATACCTCATCCTTAAAATGGATTCAGAAGGCACTTTCTGAGCACTCACTGGGTCAGGCTCTGTACTGGTACATGGTATACAGGGAAGAACAAAACAGATCACCTCCCTCAAGGGTCTCGACCTAATGAAGAAGAGAGAAAAAGGGTTTTGAGTGCAAAAATAAAGATAATTACTGGATGCCATGAAAATTCTGAAAAGGGTGAGCACTTAACCCAGATCAGTTTGGGGTAGTCATTTAGGAATTCCCAGGGAAGCAAACAACTAAGCCAAGACCCTGAAAATGCAGAGGATTTAAAGAGAGGGGCTAGGGATCAACTGGGGGATAGAAGAAGGAAAGGGCATCTCAAGCAAAGAAATATGAAAGAGCACAGAGCATTCAGGAAGTAAGTAGTTCAACGCAATTGCATTTAAGGGAGCAAGTAAGCTAAGGTCTTGTGTTTTATACTGTTTTGTCCTGAGGATAATAGGAAGCCACCAAAAATTTTATGTATACCATTCCATAATTGCTGGAGACATAGAATTAAAAGCATATGGAGGTGGAATCCTCCCAAGATCCACCATCTGTATTAATCAACTATTTTTGTTGTAATTGTGATCTATAACAAACAACCCCAAAATTTCAATTGCTTACAGTAACAAACATGTATCACTTTTGCTCACTGGTCTGCAGGCTACCTGGACTTGGCTTCAAGATGTGAGTTGGATTTAGGTCTGTTCTATGTGTCTTCATTCTAGAGGTCAGGATGAAGCAGCAATGATTCCCTGGAGAACACTCCTTTCATCTCAAAGGATAGAGGCTCAAGAGTGCTGGCGGAGGCCAGGCACAGTGGCTCATGCCTGTAATCCCAGTACTTTGGGAGGCTGAGGTGGGCAGATCACAAGGTCAGGAGTTCGAGACCAGCCTGACCAACAGGGTGAAACCCCGTCTCTACTAAAAATACAAAAATTAGCCAGGTGTGGTGGCACACATCTGTAATCCCAGTTGCTTAGGAGGCTGAGGCGGGAGAATCGCTTGAACCTGGGAGACAAAGATTGAACTGAGACGAGATCACACCAGTACATTCCAGCATGAGCAACAGAGCAAGATTCTATCTCAAAAAAAAAAAAGAGAGAGAGAGAGAGAGAGTGCTGGTGGAAACTCATGATGTGACGTGTCTTGAAGCCTCAGCTTAGAACTGGCACACCATCACTTCCACTCATATTCTATGAATCAAAGCATAATGAAGCCCCAGTGTCAATAGAGCCTGTAGTAGGAAGCCCTGCAAAGTCACATGGCAAAGAACCTGGAGGTACACTTCTATTACAGGGAGCAAGTGAAGAGTTGGGAAGCTGCATTCTCATCAGGATTCTCAACTTCTGTTTCCTCCAACTAATTCTATTCACATCAGTTTCTGATGGCTGCTTCTTGGGAAAGTCACCAGCACTAGAAGGAGCTCAATGAGTCTCATATGTATGAGTCAGAAGCTTATTGCATCAATCAGTTACCTCTTGAAATGGCTTTCAAAGACTAGTACCTAAGGCCAGCTACACTCAAGAGTCCAAGTGACAGTTCTTTATTCTTATCTGGTTCTCCCCATGAGGACTTTTGCTTTATGCCATCCCATTACATCGTCTGTCACTGAGACCATAACATTTCTTATTTTTCTCTTTTCCTATTTGCTTTTTGTTAATCAGCAAAAGAATGTTAGACTTTATGTATAGAAATAACGTTCCTTGGAGTGTATGGGGCAGGCATGCAGCTGTATGTAGGGTGGAAAGTCATCACAAAGGTCATAGGCAAAATAGTCATAATTAAACCAAACCATGGATTTGGATAAGACCTTCAGGGAAAGTGTGAAGATTAACCTTTTTAAATTCCTGCTCCCTGTTGCTAAACAGCAACAACAACAAAATTCATACTCTTCTTTCATGGTTAACGTTTAATAAGGTCACTTTCGACGAGCCTATCATATTGCTTTGTTTTGATAGCACTAGAACAGAGATCAAAGGCGAACAAGGCCAGTGTCTTATGAGCCCTGAGGAGAGGTTTTGAGAAGGCAATGACTGGGTCAAAACTCAGAGGTCAAACAAGATTAAAACTGAAAATCATCCTTTGAATTTGGCCAGAGCTGCTGCCTCTGATTGCACAGGTTGTGCCTTCACAAGGGCACCTCGCAGAGAGGAGAAGTGGGGCTAAAATTCAAGGCATGCTCTGCCGCCAGCCAAGGCCTTGATGTGGGGCTGCACTTTCTGGAAAGGGAAGGCCTTTCATAAACCACACAAAAGTGCAATCTGTTTGCCAAGCTTGAACCCAAGGGGCTATCTCTGCATTCACCCAGCACGGCCGCCTTTTCTAAATTGCACAAAGCACCATGTAGGCTACTGGCCTGAATTTAGTAACTGGGAGGAGGTTAATGGAGAGGATAAAATTTTAAATTTACATGAAAACCCTTTGTAAACTGTATAACACTATTCAAGTGTAAAGTCGGGTAGGAAAAGGTGATTCAGAAGCTTAGCAGGGGACAGGAGAAATTACAGTGACCACAAGCATTTTCTGCCTAACCCACAGCATGTGAATCTACATGAGATGTTTAAGTACCCGACAAACTCCTCAGTGGGAAACCATCTGAGGGCGGACTGGCCAGAAAGCACAGATGGGAGTGGATGTGATGATTTCTAAAAGTCCATTCTAGTCACAAACCCCAAGGCAGATTTAGCCAGTGGGGCAGAAGAGCCCCAGACAGAAGCACCTGAGCCAGCTTGGCCTGACCTAACCGTCAGGACCCTTTGATCTTGCTGGAGCCTGACTTGGAGAAAACATCTGGTTCTGGGGATTCTCAGGGGCCATATAGTGTGAAACCGAAGGGAAGTTTTTGTAAAGCTCTGTAGCACTGTGACTGGGGGGATACGCACAGTGCTACAAAACCTACAGAGACCTGTACAAAAACTGCAGGGGCGAAAGTACCATTTCCTTGGGATATCCTCAGCCTGGGCCCCATACCTCAGGAGATAGAAACAGCAAGCAGCGTCCCTCCTTGCTTTGCAGCCTGGAAAGGATAGCAGGAAGCTGACTGGACCAGGGAGATGACCATGGTTGCTGACCTCTCACTCACTGCTGTTCTCCCTTGGGTAAAACTGGCATTTCTACATTTTCTTACAGCACACTTGGGAAATACAGAAAGGTGTTTCCTAAAAACTATTCTTGTCTTGTTTTCATGTTGATTCTATTGCAAAAGAGAGTTATATGAGCCACCTCATATGGAATTTCTAAATTCAAACCCCTAGAGAGATTTACCCAAGTTGCTTTGTGGTTTGGGAAGATGGATTTGAAGAGAGATTGATTTGTTTGTAGGCAATCACCAGCCACAGTTGCTCATTCTAAAGCTGACTGCTCTGTAAATCACCCAGTGCTTCATGCCACCCTGTCTCCTCTTGCTGTGCCACATATTATCTGCCTTTAAAGCACCACTGGTGGCTACAAACACCTTAACCCTGCAGTAGTCATGGAGCCAAGACCCACCCCTTTGACGGTGCCAGCTTTCCAACACAGAGGGCTGAGTATGGGTCTAGGGAGTGAGAGCAATGTAAAACAATAGAAAGCAACAGTTCAGAGCACTGCATCAAGTGTACTGTGCTGGAAAGGTCCGCCATAGGAAATATGCTCCTCCATACTCCTCAGACAACAGCCTTCCCAAAGCAAACCTGTCCCTACCTGCAGATGATTACATCATCTATGAACAGCTGGACAAGGAACAAGTGCCATCTTTCATGGAACCGAGCCTTAAAGATCCTCCAGTCCTAAAGCTAATGGGAAGAAGGTAGGTGGGAGCAGCGCTGAGGTTTTTGGAACGTCCTCAAGTGCTGTGACACTGATATACTCATCTTTGGAAAAGGAACCCGTGTGACTGTGGAACCAGGTAAGTAACTCATTTATTTATCTGAAATTTAAAGTTAAGGCATCCTCCATCTAAGGAGGCAGAAATAATCCTGAAATGGGAAATGGGTGAAATAACTGGTGTTGAGGAGGACTCCTGGGGAGAGGTGAAATATGGTTAATCCTTTCCATAGGAGGGGAGCAGGAGGTGTCTGTGAAAAAAGACTTTGGGGCATATGAAAGGACCCATACAGCTCAGAGGAAACAGAGAACTCTGCCCAGTTCATCAAATTCGGGTCAGGCTGTAGAAACCACAGAGTCATTGGCCCAGCTCCCCTGAGCAGAGTCAGAATGGACATGGAATGAGGCTGACCTGAGTCCAGATGGTTTTCCCAAGGTGATTGCAAGCGTTCTGACCTCCCTTATGCCAAATACATCCTCCTGGGAGAGCTCAGAACTGAATCCATCTCCTGGGCATGGAGGGTGAGGCGAGAGCAAGTAGTCCCTGGTGTTGTGATATTTCTCTTTAGAAGAGAATAACCTGTTCCAGACATTTGTTTCTAATTGTTTGAGGTGCAAATGAAAACTAGGTTACTAGTGAGAAATATGGGACATTCTAGTTCCCACTGAGACCAGATTCCAACCAGGACAAAGTGAATGTGTAATGCTTCCAACTGAGAAATGCTTTGAAGTCTCCAGCACACAGCCAGGAGAGTTCGCTACCACTCACCAGTGTTCAACGTTTTTGCGAAGAGTATGTGGTACCACTCACTTATTAACAGTTATGCAGGAATCAATGCTAAGGTTGTTGAAGGATCATGCTCAACACAGAAGGCATCTTTGATGTCCTTTCAATGACATTTGAATTCAATAGTGTCTTGCTAAAAAATAAAATAACACAGTGGTCTCCACCTGGCAGCAGCTTCCAGTTAGATAGTACATATTAATCTTAAGTAAGAAAATGTAACAAACCGATACAAAAACCCATTTCAAAGGTCCTAGGGAAGTGTAGCAATAGGGGTCAGTGGTCCCAAATCAGCCCAACCAGCTGCTAGAAAAGAAACAGCATGCCCTGCCCTGGCTGGGACTTTGGCACTCGGCTTAGGTTTTTCTAGGTAAAAGAAGGCTCTAGAGAGATAGGGTGGTGATGGTGGGCTCTTCTCAGAGACCAACTGGGGACAAGGCAGTTCCAGGCATATGCAGTGAAGGAGGCTGAGGAAGGGGAAGGACAGGCATGAGCATCCCCAGACCTCACACACTACAGGGAGAAAAGGGGCAGGGGCCCTGCCATCAGGGAGAAAGACACCCGAAGCTGTGCTAGCCGAGTCAGTGCAGAGACGTTCAGACTTTTTTTAAAATCAAAATCTTAGTAAGATTTTGAAATTTTAACTAATTTGGGCCTTTGCCTTTAGACCTCATTATCCTTAAAATTTTCACTAAAATAAGTCTATCCACATTTCCAACAAAGCTAAAGACTGTTTCTGATTATCTTAATTTCCCTTTGTTTTGGCCAAAAAGTTTTTTTTCCTAATGAATTAAGCTGCGCTCTGTTTACGCCCATTTACTTGGTCCGATATTTCCCTAACTGTGGGCAAGGCAGTTCATCGACATTCGGGTCCAGGCCTGTAGAAAAGGTTTCAGATGGGAGAGACAATTCTTTTTACTTGCTGGATCTACTCTTTTAATGGCTATCAGAATAGTCACAACTAGGCCTATCAAGACCATGGCCTTTTAATTATATTTTAAGTTAAAAAATGAGTAAATTTGTTTAAATTATTAAGCAAATTATGACAGATGCATGTGATGAAAAAAGGGGGGGAGGTGTGCTTAATTGAAGTTTGGGAAATGTTGAACTTCGTATTGGTGCACTTCATCAGCCTTTGAAGTGAAAAAATAAGGGGTATCCAGAGGGGGCACGACCTAGAATATCTTTGACTGGCACCTGCTATTTTTAAGCAGCCAACATTGGATTAAAGAGACAGCACTGCAACCCAGGCCCTTTATCTTCTCAGAAGACTTTTGATGCCTTTTGTTCCTTGGGAGCTTCTTTCAAGTTCTTACTTATAGAGCTCCTGGGTAGCACAAAACTAACAGAATAGGTCTATACAAACCCACAGTTGTAGATCCCACACTTTAGTCATCTGGATAGAGTAAACCTGGAGAGGCCACTTAGCTTCATAAAACAGAACAGAGAATGGGACAAAACAGCATGGGATAAAGTAATGTAAACGTGTACTTCTACGGTAACCACAGCAGCAACGGGGAAAGGGGACATGGTCGTTGGGAACATCTGCATGGCAGTGGGCCATGTGAGGGACTTTGAATGCAATCTATTATTTTATGTCATAATTATGTAACTACCACTCTTTGAGTGCCTACCATTTATTAGGCCACAGCACTAAGTCCTTTAATGAATGTGATTTCACTCAGTCCTCACAACGATCATGTGGAATTGAGGTACCATGACTTGCCTTTAGTGGATCAGGAAACAATCTCAAAGGGGTTCCTCAAGATCACACAGCTTAGTAAAGTCATCATTTGAAGCACCTGCTTGATGCCAGAATCTGTGCTCTTAAGAACTCTGCTCTTCCATCAGGACTACAGCTAGACTAGGGCATGTGTGGAGGTTTCTCCTGGCTGGCCCAGCCTCTGTCTCAGGCCTCTAATGAGCTCCTTTTCAAGCTGAATCAGAAACAACAGTTATGCCACTTCCCTTCCAGTGCCATCCCCATCACTTCTCTCACCAAGGAAGAACTTCTGAACCCTCGCCAAAACCAGTTACCCAAAGCAGTATTCCCCTTCCCCAGGAGGAGTCAGGTGAGGCCCATCTCTCACATTATACCCCTGAAGACCCAGGGTCCCTAAATACAGAAGGTCCAGACGATGATCAGAGCATCACCCTTTCCCTCAAGAAAAGGAGTTCACATAATTCTGGCCTCATCAAGATGTCTCCCAGATTCCAAGAGATGACCTTCCCATTCCTCCAGACCCACTAGCCCTTGTTCTGGCATCTGGCATTCCCTGTCACTCCCAGTGAGCATCTCCCAGAACAGAGCCTTTGCACCTGCAAATCCTTCCACCTGGAGCCATTTTCTCCCAGGGACTCACACAGTTTTCTCCCTCCCCTCCTCCAGGTCTCCACTCAAATGTCATTTCCAGTGAATCCTTTCCCTACCACCTCATGTCACTCTGAAGACCCCTTTCCCTGCTTTATTTAGAGCCCTCATGTCTACTTGAAACTTTGTATGCTCGTTTGCTGTCTGTTTCCCTTGCTCTGTGAGAGAAAGGACTTTGAGTTGTTTCTTACTGCATCTACGAATACACTGAAAGCACTAAGTAAACATTTGTTGAATGAGTGAATGAATAAATAAAGGAATGAATGAATCAGAGAAAAAGTCAGCTGTGGTGTAAAGCTAAAGAAAAGAAAAATGAAAGGAAGCTGATAACCTACAGAGCCAAGCCCAAGTCCTGGCTCTGCAGTCCATCACAGGTCACTGCCACTATGTGCCAGGCACTATTCTAGGTGCCAGGGAATCCACATGAACAAAGCAGGCATGAATTTCTGCCATATTGGAGCTTATTTTCTAATGGCAAAAGACAGATGGTAAACTAAATAAATAAATAAAATATACAGTATGTTAGGGTGGTAATAAGCCCTGAGAGGAAAAATAAAGCCAGGAAGGAGAATAAAGAGGACTAGTGAGAGGGCCAGCGTGCAGTTTTAAACAGAAGAGTCACAGAAGGTCTCACTGGAAAGGGCAAGTTGAGCGGAGACCCGAGGAAGTGGTAAAGTGAGCCACGCAGACCTCTGGAGGAAGAGCACTTACAGGCAGAGGGGACACAGTGCTGCCTGGGGTGTGTGACTGGAGGAGGGGAGGGAGTGATGGGGAGAGAATGTGAAAATGAAGTCAGATTGGTGATGGGTTGGGGATAGGGTGGCTTATAGGCCACTGTAAGGACTTCTGCTTTTGAATTCTAAAGGGAAGATTGGAGAGTGGAATGGAAGTCACATGTAACCTAGAGAAAAGATCTAGAGAGACAGAAATGTGAATACCAGTCTTTACCCATGGCCCTAAGAAGTGGTCGCCCTCTTCATATCACATAACACCAAAAAAATAGCTTCTGTTCTTTTTCAGCAACCTGTCCCAACAACCCTTCCTGCTTGGGAGCTCTGTTCTTAGTGCAATTACATTCCCCAAGCTTCAAGTAAAA
Organism: Rhinopithecus bieti; assembly: GCF_001698545.2. Classification (NCBI taxonomy): domain Eukaryota; kingdom Metazoa; phylum Chordata; class Mammalia; order Primates; family Cercopithecidae; genus Rhinopithecus; species Rhinopithecus bieti. Next base: position 146,678 of record NW_016828033.1, read on the forward strand.
TGTATCTTCTCTGAGTTTAGCCCTAATAAACATTCTAATAATTACACCGAGGCTCTCTACTTCACAGATGCTGTATCTAATCTTATAACCTATAATACAGAAGATGTTATCCTCACTTCATAGAGAAGCCAGATAAAGCTCAGTGAGTTTAAGGAATTTGGCCAAGATTACACACTTGGAAAGGGACAGAGTCAAAACTAGGTTTGGGATCTTCTGACATCTTTCTACTTCTACAACAACTAGGAACCACCCTTCATGTTAGCGATCCTCCACCTATGATCTACAGTCTTTTAAGGATGGTAAACTGATCTGAAAAATCCATATTCCCTCCTTGGTTTTTGTAGGTGACATACAGGCAATCTCATAGATTCTGATGTTCACATATGACAGAAATTAATTTGACTGTCACTTCTAAGTGTGAGTGTGTCATTGAAGCTTGCTAAAATTTTGTATGCATGAATGTGTTATTAAAATGGATGGAAAAACTTAATTCTATGTTGTACTAAGCAGTCTGGCTGCTGCACAATACTTGGCAATGATGCAAAACTCTCAGATATGAAATAAATTTTCCCTAAAAGGTTGGAATGCATGGTATATATAACCTGCTAGGTCCCTGCCCCACCTAAGTGTAGCCCAAAGGTGGAGAACCACTACTCTATGGCCAAGGTTCCACTCTTCTTTCCTCCTGATCAAACCAAAAAACATCTTTCCAGTCTATATTCATTCTCTCTTATTTGAGCACAAATTCTGTCAGATTGTAATATGGGCAAAACTTGGATTTCTATTTGACACTAGAGTCACCTCTTGTTCCATCCTGAAGGACAACCTGTAAGACTGAGGAGAAGAGGCTAGGCCAGATAGGACAGAAAATAGCTTGCGATGAATATCACATGACTTGGCAACTGGGGCTAGGGCTCCCGTAAAGAGAAAAGCAAGGTAGTTTTTGGATTAGGTATGTCAGCTGTGCCAGACCACTGATCTTTGGCAAAGGAACCTATCTGGAGGTAGAAAGACATAAGCAACCTACTTTTCCTTCTTATGACCACTATGTTTGGCAATTATATTTTTTAAATATTTATCTAAGTCACCAGGTTGGGAAGCAGTGCTCCAGTAGGTAATATATCATGGGATGGCTTGAGGAACAGGAACTGAGTTTCTGATAAAATCCAAGGTGGCATCTGTGCTTCAGTGAGCCGTCTTGATCCATTGTCCTTCCTAGAGAGTTTCTCTTCCCTCTACCTGACTCTAGAAAGTTAGCCTCCTCAACATCCATGCATCCACCATGTACAGATCTAGGCCACAACTGTGGTCAGACCCACACGACAGCACTTCTCGGTGGTGGACACAAGGTAAAATGAGGAGCATGCTGAACCAGTAAATCAGAGACCAAGTTCCAACCCGTCCAATGCATTAACTGACAGTGCATTATCTGACAAACTCTGTGATTTAACTGCACTGAACTATAGTTTCCTTATAGTTAGATGAAGGATTTCCAAGTTGTCTTCCAGCCCTTGCCCACTATGATCCCGATTATCCCCAGACCAATTCTTATGAACAATTGGGAGGAAAAGCAAGGAAACCCAGTGGTGTGACTGTCCTATCCAGTAGGAATTCTGTGATTTAATGGGGAAAAAAAAGCACTGGAAAGGGAGTGAAAACTCTCCCTATGAATCCCTTAATTAGCCCTGGTGTGATCACAGAGGTTTGGAAAAATGATGCCTTGGGGCTCCTTTCAGTCTTATCATCTATTACTCTGATTCAGGGGCTGGAAACTGGAAACTAAGTGAAGCTCGCCCAACTCAGCCACTCGCTTAGCCACCTTTACAGTGACTTTGTCTGTAAGATGGATCTAAAAATATCACCTCCTAGGGTTTTATTTCAGTAACTTTGTTGAAGTAGTATAAACACCAGCTGTTTAAGTAGAAAAGTATTTATACAAATGATAGTCATCTGTGATTATTATAATCCTTTGGATAAACCCCAAGTCTTTTGCATCAATGGCTCTTGCTCCAACCATTGTGTCTTTCCACCTCTTACTGAGGCACAATCCTGTTGTGATTGATTTAGTTGAGGCTTCTAGTTATGGTTCTACCTACAATGGCCATTTGGCAATTCTCTGCAAAATCTGTGAAAATGTTATCCTGAAGCAAGATCTGAGAGTAAGAGATGACAGGTTGAGGAGATAATAGCAGAAACTAAGGAACTGCTTAAGTGTCAAAACTCAGAAGATAGCAGACATCAAAAACGCTGCCAAAATATAATGCTCAGATCTCAGAAACCCTTACAAAGCTCTATCTCCAGCTACACCCTTTCTGCTCCACCCACCCACTTCCAAACAGATGAATTAGACTGACAGGGAGCAAATAGGTAGCAGGTTTTTTGTAATGATGCCTGCAGTAGTGCTTTCACAGCACAACTCTTCTTTGGAAAGGGAACTCAACTCATCGTGGAACCAGGTAAGTTATGCATTTTACTACAGCTCAGTGTGTATATTCCTTTAGAGTTGTTGTAGCATAGTACTGAATGAGTGGGGCTTCCTAGGAAGTGAAGAGTTCTAAATTAGAAACCCATTATTTGTTGCAAACAGTAGGGGTAAAATTTGGGAGCAAATGCATTAGATTTCTCTCAAGAAAATATTCTGTATATGCTTGGAAATTCCATTCTGAGGCTTGGTATTGATAAGTATTTTACAATTACTGAAAAAAAAACCCTAGGTCAGGCTTCTAGTTTTGGGCTCCCTGGAACCAGGAAAAAGGCAAGCTGTGGTTGAGGAGGGTCTCTCCAGTATTTATGAGGGATAAAAGTCATGGTCACAGTGTAGGAAGAGGGAAGGTTAGAAAGAAAAAATGTATTATGAAAGAAGGAGTTTTAAAAGAGAATCTCTCTCTCTCTCTCTCTCTCTCTCTCTCTCTGATGATAAGAAGCCAACCTTGCCTTTGTCACTTTTTTCTGAGAACCTGCATTAAACCAACATAACTGGCTCAGATTAAATGATTCTCAGGGTCCCATCCTGGCCTGAGTCTATTGAGAGCCGTTATCTGCCCACCTCTCCTGTTAGCCCTGAAACTGGGGACTCTGCACAATGGCTCAAGATCCTGCATCCAATGTAGAAACACAGCTACCAACTCCAGGACAATAGAAAATTTGTGGTCCCCTACTGGAGACATTGTCTACTGGTAGCCTGCTCCAGTGTTTGGAAATCCAGGGACTATATTCTGGTAGTTTGGGTAGCTGCCAACAGTCAATCACTGAGACCAGTTCAGAGAATAGCCTTCAGACACCTTCCAAAGTGCCAAGTCCATTGGGAGAGCCATTACCTCTTGCATGACTAGGTATTGATTTTGTTTATTCAGAGGAAATAAATAAGTAGGGAATGGTTCATGAATGTGGCTAGGCTATCTGACAAAAAGTCCAAAAAGTGACTGGTACTATCAACATGGTCTCTGCCTCTCAGAGAATACTATAAACTTATAGGGCTTCTCCACTGCCTATTGCTTCCAGGGAGAAGAAGAAATTTCTACTTCTAGTAGAAATTGGTGAGTTTTCTTATCTTTGAGGGGAGAGAGACTACAGCACTGAAAAGGAGGGAAACAGAATCACGTTGTAGCTGATTTCAGTCTGATTGATGGTTAGCAAATTGCATCTGAGCAAAAAATATTGTGTTTCCTTTTCCCCTAAAATCATTTCCACTTGAAATTTGAAATTATCTGTAGTGTTAGAATCAAATCTTTGAGGCTATGCCTTTGGGAGTCTTAGGGAAGAAGGAAATTGATGAAACTGATGCTTAGCCCCTCTGCCAGGATGCTGACCATGCTCCCCAATGACACTCCATTAGCTTCTCTGGTTTTCTTCTCCTGCAGTGATGAAATGTAATATGATGATGTGAAGCTCAGGTAGGGGATGTGAAAATTTTCAAATCAAGCCCCAAGTCCTTAAAGTTTTGACAGTGAATAATGGCCCTACACAACTGTCATGCTCTTTTGCCTGGCTCTAGCCCAAAGATCTTGATTTTTGGTGATGAGGCAGAGTAATTCACATGGTCTTTAAGTTACATTTCACATGATGACTATATGCTCCTGAAGCTTATATCTGTATCCAGATTCAGGAGAAATTATAAAACAAAAATACGCAACTCAAAGCAAGCACTGGCTTCTCTGACCTGCATCCATGACACACAGTACCAGTGGGCTCCCCCAGCAGTGACCAATTTCTTGTTCAACCCTCAGGTCCTTAGAAAGCCTTTAACCAAGCTCAGGGAATTAGAAAGCAGGTTCATTATTATTGTGAGACTCAGTCTGAGTGATGGGGGAAATTAGGTTTCTAATCAAAATTCTGTACTTGTGACCCAAGAGAATGGAACCAGAGTATAACAATGGAACCTGTTTCTATAACTCTCCTCTCCTCAACCTAACATTTGTTGTGAGAAAGGTCAGGTTGAGTGCTCCATCCCTACCCTCAAGCTATTATGTTCTTCTTGGATGCCCTTCTCAATAAACTGGGAGTCAAATTTGCCATCATGAAGGCAGCTATTGCTCACCTGCCACCTTCTTCTCTTGCTCTGTCTCAGCCCTGCCCTGGTATCTCTTGGATGGGGATTTCACCCTCACATCTCTATCCAGCAGTTCAACTATTATTAGCTTCAAAGGGAACTGAGACTCTGTGTACTCAGCCCCGTGGTCTCATCAAAAGCAGCTTTGTAGTTCTCTGAGCTGTGGGGTCTCTAGGCTGAGACCTGAAGCTGGGGGGGCAGGGCACAGATGTTACAGCCCAGGCCCCAGGGCCAGCTCTAGGCTAGTTACCTGTGAGGCACTGTCATAATGTGCTCCTGGGACACCCGACAGATGTTTTTTGGAACTGGCACCAAACTCTTCGTGGAGCCCCGTGAGTTGATCTTTTTCCTATATTTCTAGGGATACTTTGAGTCCTGGCACTGGGGCTGTAATCCAGTTTGCATTATAAATTATAACTAGTAAATGAAATTATAACAAGGAGACAGAGTATTACAGATGTGAAGTAAGCCAGAGTGAACACACTAGACTGAGTCACTTACGTAACTCTGTAACTCCTTTTATTTTAATATATGTATATAGTGTATATTAAAACAATACCCCCCATTTACTTCTGAAATCTTCAGAGCAGCTCAAAAAAACACAAAGAAATCTAGAAGAACTACACTAAGAGTTGGAGCATTCAGGTGCAGGGGAGACCGTGGGAGGGATACTTGGGCCGCAGTTCCTCAGGAAGCTGCTTCATCTCTGCACATCCCTTTGGCTAAACTAACTAGTACGCATGCCTCCTTGCAAACTGAAAACAAATGTCCTGCAGATTGGAAGATTCTGGAGAAAGGTAGTTAGCACGGTCAGAGTAATTCAGTAGAACAAACTTTTATTTCAGGGTTTAAGTTAAGTCCCATATTGGCAGAAAGTCTGGAAATTCTGAGCGACATTTATTGCAGACGTTGCCATTCTTACGGGATCAGTAGGACTCTCTATGTGAATCTAAAACATAGGTGACTTCTAAGTTTATAAATTAAGAAAGACTGTTCAGGAATGGTATACACTTTTTTGGTATTGTTTGCCAGCACATAACTTAGCAATATACTGGTGTTCATAAAAAGAGAAAGTCTGACAATAAAGTAATTTTCCAAAGAAGTAGCACTTGAAGCACATGTTGCAATGTAATTATATTTGTGGACCAAGAAAAAAAGACTACAAGTTCTTCAAAGATAAACAATTAAATCTTTAATCTAAATTTTGGACTACAGTTTCACACAGCTTCATGTTTGGGTTTAAGTCAAATACAAAATAGACTAGGATGCATATGGCAACTATATTGAGTGCATTCCAGTTTTTAAAAAGGTTTAATTCAGTCAGACATCTGTTTCTTTGGTTACCAAGATGCCAAAGAATGGATTCAATAAGACACTTTTCTTTCAAACAATCGCTTTGAAAATATAAACATTAATGTAGAAAGAGAGATTCAGAAAAATGTTTTATCAAATCAATGCATTATGCTCTATCTGAAATGCTGACTAATAGATTCAGAGCACAATATCATAAGTGTATGACCTTCTTCAGACATGTCTTTTCAATTATATTGTATTATTCAAATTACTCAAACCCAATCTCCCCAACCAAAGTGACGATTCGACAACTGCCTGATGTATTTAGATTTTAAAATTCTAGGAAGCCTTAATTATCCAACTAAATCAGACTAGGATTAAGGGATACTCTTAAATAAAAAAGGAAATAGGGTGTTTATTTTATGGACAAGTTTCTTTTGTAACTTGTAACTCCCTTGAAAGTCAGCCAGAGTATGTCTCAAACCAAAGTCAAAACAGTGAGCAAGAAGTGTCGCACTTATGAAGGGAGGTGAGTGAGCAATGCGTGTGGTTTCCAACCGTTAATGCTACAGTTATCAGTTTCTGTTATCAGTGGCTTCAGCTATGCAAGGAAACCAAACGGGAAGTTTTCTCAAGCAGGTTGAAAGCAGGTTCCAAGAAAGCCCTTTAAAAAATTTCTAATCCTCTCAATTGTCTAGAACCAAAGCCAAAAACATAAGGAACCAGATTCTTAGAAATGAGTTTCCTGCCCTGAGTGACTGAAACAGAATCAGTCTTTTAGCTGAGCTTCTCAGCAGAGGAAATGGGGAGAATGATGAGGTAGTGATGAGGGGGTTTCTCTGAATAGTTGATTTTCTAGGAAAACCTTGATCAACTTTGGTCCATTTACAAAGCCATGATCAGCACGAACTTCCTGACTAGCAATCGCTCCCGCTCAACCAGATATAACCAGTTGATATGGCAGTAGCTCTACTGCCATGAACCTCATAGCTGAAACCTAAATTCAGATTCAGGATAAAGCATTAGAAAATTAATTATTTTCATACAAAACATTAGCCTGTGGTGGTGTGCACCTGTGGTCCCAGCTACTCGGGAAACTGAGGCTGAAGGAGAGTATAAGCCAGGAGGTGGAGGTTGCAATGAGATGATATGGGGCCACTTCACTCCAGCCTGGGTGACAGAGAAAGACCCTGTCTCCAAAAAAAAAAGGAAAAAAAAATACTTATTTTCCATTTACACATTCATTACCAACTTTTGTTCAGCAATACCTAATGTCTTGATTATAGACCATAGTAGATAAAATACACTAGAATTCAACATATTTTCATTTGATATCAAGAAGCCAAATTCACCTAAGTTTCAAATACTAAGGGCCAAATTTACAGGAGCAATTAATATTGAAAGTCAGCATTAAATTTAGAGTTGAAAATATATCTAGATCATCATTCACAGGTTAGTTGTCTCTCTTGGTTTCAGGTATTAGCAGGGCTCTTTCTTTAACAGTTATTTGAAGATAGCCTAAGAATCTAAGTCTCCATGGACATAACATTTATCACAATTCAAAAACTTCAGTGAGGCACTGTGTGAAAGAATCATCACTACCTCTCTCAAAGTTTCAAGACTTGTGGTCTTAAGGAAAGAAAAGGATGCATTTACAGGGTGGTAGTCCAAAGTGAGGCACAAAAAAAGAGAAGGCCAGGAGGGAACCCAATCCTGGGACCAACATTCCACAGTTCCTCTTAGATTAAAGCAAGAATGAATGGGCTTAAATTGGTTTTATTTCTTTAAGGACTTCCTGAAAATGGTCATTGCTATCCTCTGATTAAAGACTCAAAGGAAACTGTACAGTAGTCAGTCCCCTATAGAAGAACGAGTATTCATCTAGAGGCAGAAACATATACCACCTACCTTCAGCAGATCCCTTTCCAGCAGATCCAGAAGGGATGGCACCCTTCCATGACCCCAACACTGCCATCCTCAGAGCCTCTGAGCTAGTTATGCAGTCCTTCTCAGACTCTTGATTCTTTAAGTGACAGAATGCAGAGCATGAGCACCTGTCCTGATCTACCATCCAAGTGCCCATGCATTTACAAAAAACCAACTGGTGCAGACAGATATTCAGCCTGACCTAGATTGTCCAGAGGATTGATTAATAAAACACAGATAATCGGCCAGATGCGGTAGTTCCGCCTGTAATCCCAGCACTTTGGGAGGCCGAGGCGGGCAGATCACCTGAGGTCCGGAGTTCAAGATCAACCTGACCAATATGGAGAAACCCCCATCTCTACTAAAAATACAAAAAATTAGCTGGGCATGGTGGTGCATGCCTGTAATCCCAGCTACTCGGGAGGCTGAGGCAGGAGAATCGCTTGAACCTGGGAGGTGGAGGTTGCAGTGAGCCCAGATCATGCCATTGCACTCCAGCCTGGACAACAAGAGTAAAACTCCATCTCAAAAAAAAAAAAAAGAAAGAAAGAAAAGAAAAGAAAAAATCCACAGATAATTGAAACCCAGATGATCCAGAAACTTCTTTGTAGTTGTTATTTTCCATCTGTGCTTCCAGCCCTATCTCCTAGCAGCTCCTAACTAGAAGTCACACTCACTGCCTTTCATTTCTGCTCCCCTTGCCTGTCCTTTAACAGAGGTGCTAAGGCCCAGGTCACTAACAGGATGCCTGGAGGTCTGAATTGTAGTGTTTGGCTCCAGGGTAATCAAGGTAATCACCACTGTTTAACCCCCACAAAGTTGTGAATAATCACCTCACCTAATAAGTTGATTATATTTGCAGAAAGGCAACCTCATACCAAACCATCCGTTTTCGTCATGAAAAATGGAACAAATGTCGCTTGTCTGGTGAAGGACTTCTACCCCAAGGATATAAGAATAAATCTCGAGTCATCCAAGAAGATAATAGAGTTTGATCCTGCTATTGTTGTCTCTCCCAGTGGGAAGTACAATGCTGTCAAGCTTGGTCAGTATGCAGATTCAAATTCAGTGACATGTTCAGTTCAACACAACAAGGAATTTGTGTACTCCACTGACTTTGAAGTGAAGACAAATTCTACAGGTAGGCCATTTCTGGCTTCAAGGGGCTGGAGATTATGGGGAACAAGAATTGGGTGAAAGGGAAGTTAGAGATGTAACTGTCGACAAATCATTCTCAATATAGCATCATGCTGGAAATAAGACTTAGGCCCAACTGTAGCCTGCCATTGGCAGGGGAGGGAAATGCTTGGCATCCCTAAGATGGAATCTAAAATAAAGCCCATCTTATTTCATCCTCATCTCTCCTCTTTACCAACCACTGTCCCCTTCATACTAGACCCTGGGACTGAAAGTCCACGTGCAGTCTAACCCAGTGCTAAATTCCAACAGAGGGCAATGTGGCCTATCATGGGGCTAAGAATCCTAGTTCTTCCCACATATTGGTGTGCCTGGATGTTGACCTCATAGTACAATGAAAAAGGCTGGAATGGGAAGCATGTTGTATAATTAGCTATGTGACCTTAACCAAGTCACATCCTCTGGTCCTCAGTTCACTCACTCAAAGTCTCCTCCAGTTTTAAAACCCTACAATCCTGTGAGCCTCTTCATTCCCAATGTAACCCTGACCACTGCTGTTTGTTCCAGATCACCTAAAACCAACGGAAACTGAAAACACAAAGCAACCTTCAAAGAGCTGCCATGAACCCAAAGGTTAGTTCAAATCAAAGGGCCAACTTCAGAATCAAGGGTTAGAGCACACTCTGTAGTTGTCCACCGGGGCCAAAAAGTATCAGATTTCAAAGGAAAACACAAACCATGCTGAGCCCAGTTGGTTCTGCGGAGCCTCTGACTCTCCCAACAGAGCTTGCCTGGCTGTCGGCATGGGTTTCCCAAGCTTGCCTGGCTGGGTGTCAGCAGCAGCCTAAGGTCTCTGAGGGCTATCTGGCACCATGCTGGGCTTGCAGGCCAGAAAGAATTAGGCAGACTTGGGGTAGGCTGATATCAGTGTTGCAGGCCCAATTTCTGGAAGGGAATTTAATCTCTCCCTGAAGCCACCCTCTTCACTCTTGTTCAACCATAGTTCATGCCGAGAAGGTGAACATGATGTCTCTCACAGTGCTGGGACTACGAATGCTGTTTGCAAAGAGTGTTGCCATCAATTTTCTCTTGACCGCCAAGTTACTTTTCTTGTAAGGTAAGAATTAGCCGCTTCTTATTCCTGTCTCTACCCACACTGTCCTGTACATGGGGAAAGGGGATTTAGAAATGGTAAGAAACCAAGAAGCATTGGAAAAGGAAAATAGAGACATATTTAGAATGAATAAGGTAGGCTATCTCAGCTACTCAGCAAAACAGCACCCCATCTCCTGTTATCCTTTTATTTTAAGTCAGACTGAAACCCATTAGGTAGTATAATGTACTGTTTTTCTAATATACCAGACAATAACCCTCACCTTCACCCCAGGGAGAAAACAGAAGATAAATAAAGAGAATTCATCTTCTTTAACGGCTATTTTGTTCATTGACCAAGAGGCCATGGGTTATTTGCAAGGCCACAAGTAAAGCTTTGCCTGAAGAATATCCTCCAGAGGAAGCAGAACCTATCTTTGTCCTGATAAAGGGAATGCCAGCTCACACTCCTCAATCATAGGACCAGCCTGTCTATGGGTGGATCAGCCTGTCTTTGGGATGAACCTACACACAGCATTAGTAGTGAACAGCTCACTATTACCTACTCAGGATGCATACACAATTAGGTCTGAGATGTCAATTATTTGCCTGTTACTTGCATTCCATTCTCAGATAGTCTCGTACACGAAATTGAAACCAGGGCCTGGGTTTGCGTGTGAGGCTCCTCCCCGTCACTCCTTCTGCAATACTCACAAATGTTCATCAACCCCAGCTCCTGTTCTAAGAACAACCCTAGACTTAGAGCACTTGACTGACCTGACCCAGACAGTAAACACACCCAGTCATCTCCAAATGGGTGTCCAGCTCACCTGTAATTTTACTAACAGTCCCAGGGACACAGGTAGTGTGGCTGGATAAAAAGAGTGCTACGCTGAGTCAGAAGATCTGAGTTTTATCTTGATTTTGACATTAACTTACATGTTACCTTAGCCAAGTTGCTTCATCTCTCTGGGCCTGGGTTTTTGCATCTGTAAAACAAATAAGTTAAAAAATAATAATAACCAAAGGAGAACAAAAGAGTTTCATGACTTATGCCAACACTGATAGCTGAACTAGCTAAGCCATTGCCATGTGTAGATGGAAAATGAGCCACAATAGATTAGTGATGTCTGCAATGGCATAGCATAGCAAGTACTGGCCACCACCAGACTACGTGACCCCTACGATTCCTTCTAGCACTGGCAGTCTATTCTATAACAACTTTCTTCACTTGCAGGCTGACTGGCATGAGGAAGCTACACTCCTGAAGAAACCAAAGGCTTACAAAAATGCATCTCCTTGGCTTCTGACTTCTTGATGATTCAAGTTGACCTGTCATAGCCTTGTTAAAATGGTTGCTAGCCCAACCAATTTTTCTTCGAAGACAACAAACCCAGCTCATCCTCCAGCTTGGTGAGAAGATAAAAGTCCTGGGGAAGGGGGGTTTATGTCCTAACTGCTTTATATGCTGTTTTTATAGGGTTAGAAGGATATAAAAAGATATAGGACACGTTTTTTTACTCCTACAACTGATACACTTTGAAAATGATGTTTTGTTCTTTTGACTTTCTTTACCTTTTGAAGTAGAAAGTGAGAACCAAAAGGTTCACAGCTTCTTCCTCATGAGGAAAATAGGTCCTGGGAGAAGAAGAGCAGGTGCCCTTTTATCTAAACATGGAAGACTCTGCTCAACTGAGCACTAGATTTGCTACAAACCAGCATCATCTTCTTCCTACTGTCCTCACAGCTTGTCCCATTCTCTATGTTCACTTCAGGAGCCTCACTAGAGATTCTGCATGGCATGGAGGGGGGCAAAGTTTTAGCACTTTCTGCATCTCCTAGTACTTTACAAATGAGATTACATTTGAATTCGCTAATACTTTATGAGCAGGCAATAGGGTTTCCAAAATCTCATCTAAATACTCTCCAGACTATTAGCAAAAATCAGAGTAAAATACAGAGGAAAGGCACTGCTTTCTATTAATTGATTTAACATGCATAAATTAGCTCGCTCTGAGTTCCAGGCACTGTACTGAGAGTACAAAGAAAACATAAGTCTGCTTTCAAGCAACTCTCTGTGAAAGTGTTTTTGAAGGGAGGAACAGAAATGAGACCCCTATCTTTCTCTACAAAAACAACATTTTTACTGTCTTTTGCCTGCCAATCTGTGATTGAAACCATTGCACACTGATTCTCTGGCCTGGTACTTTGGTATTGATGGTTTTCTGCCTTTCTTCTCAGCCCCTGCCTCTGTTGCATTTATTAAACTGCATTGTGTGCACCTTGCCTCTGGCTTTACTCTTTGCAGATCACCACAGGGGGAAAGGCAGCTCTGTGAGCTCACTATTAGTCAGCCAAAAGCCAAACCGAACTTATGCATCACACCACAGTTTCCTGAGCCCCAAGCCTACAGAGGCCCTGCCTTGGAGACCCAGCCACGGGTTTCCTGCTGCGTCTGCTGATGCCGCTGTTACAGCAAGAACAACAGCAGCACCTGCAGTGTGGCCAATGACCTCTCCTACTCCCACCTCAGGAAGGCCACAGCTTTTTCCAGGAGCAGGGCTCAGGGCCCTGGCAACCCATTATTGTGGTTCCTCAGCACCTATGTGGAGTGTCAAGTGGGGGTTTATGAGGTAACAAGTGAAAGAGTGACTGTCACCAACAACTCCCCTTGCCATGACCGACTGCAAACTCCCCCATCATGTGTACTACACCTTGTATGTTTAAAGAATGCTGATTTCCAAAACATTTCACAAGTTACCTTGTGTAATATTAGGGTGTTTCTTCTGAAGTTATTAGGGAAAAAAAGATCATATTCTCATTTTTCAGATTAAAAAAATGCCCTCTCCTCAAAAAAGTATGTACCTTGTCCAGAGTCATTCAGTGAGGCAGGGATATTGCTGGGAGTAGAACAAAGGTCTCAAGATTTTCAGTACGAAGTTCCTACTGTAAGAGCACATTGCATCCCCAAATAAGGACAAGATGTCAATGTGAGTATCAGCTAGAATGAACTTCAGGATTGTCCCATATTCAGCATATAAATGAGCCACCCTCTAGCCCACTATGCCAGGAAAAAAACAAAAAAAAACAAACAAACAAACAAAAAAACCTGGCATATCACAGGACCATGAATTTCTCAAACCAAAAGGAGCCTCCAGAGAAGATTTAAGGCAAGAGCCAGGAGGAATTACGGCTGCCTTCTGATCTGGGGCCATGATATATGAACTGTGAGATGGACATGCAACACACTCAGCAGGCATTAGAACAGAAGCCCCAGAAAGCCAAGCCATATGCCCAAGGCCTTTGGCTCCCTCATTCCCTGTTCTTTCCATTGCCCAATATAGTGGCTACTCTTGTCCAGCGTTTCTGAAGAGTACATAAACTGCTGCCCAAACCACTCACTGATAGAGCCACCTAGAGTGCAGTTGCAGGAGAGAGTCCTGGAAGTGTAACGCTGCATTTCTGGGCCCGTCATTAGCCAGATATACGACTTTGAGAATGTCCACCACGTCTCTGGACTGCAGTGTAGTTTCTATAAAATAATGTGTAAGGCCTCTTCCATTTCTAAGATTACATCTAATAACTCTAATAGTTCTGTTAAGGCAGATAATTCAAGAGAAGAGGAAGGAGGGACTGATTCCCAGGGACTGAGAGTGTGTATCTATCTCAACATCACATAGTCAGTTTGCCCCAGAGGAAATTTTCTCTGCTGGAGACGCCACTGAGCTCCAAACTCAGGGACTTGGCAGCTGGAATTCTGGAAGTCACAACTTTCCAGGAGAGCCTCAGTGCTCTTCAGTGGAAAAAAAAAAAAAAATGTTCTCCAAATAAAATAAGTAAAATAGAGGTGTCAAAGAACATCAAAGAGAAGGTGGCTGGATATAAAAGATGCAAAAAAAAAAAAAAAAAGAAAATTGGGGAAAAGTCTTTTAAGTAAATAACTTTGTGTCTAACTTAATTTTTTTTTTTTTTTGAGACAGAATCTCAGAATCTGTCACCCAGGTTGGAATGCAGTGGCACCACCTCGGCTCACTGCAACCTCTGCCTCCCAGGTTCAAGCGATTATTGTGCCTCAGCCTCCCGAGTAGCTGGGACTACAGGCGCAAGCCACCACACCTGGCTAATTCTTGTATTTTTAGTAGAGACAGGGCTTCGCCATGTTGGCCAAGCTGGTCTTGAACTCCTGGCCTCAATTGATCTGCCTGCCTCAGCCTCCCACAGTGTTGGGATTATAGGCATGAGCCACCACATCTGGCCCTAATTTAAATGAAAACAGACCAATTCATAATAATGGATAAATGATGGTGGTGACTAAAATAAAGACACTGCTGGTGGCCTCACCTCGATGGGTCCCTCACCTGCACCTGAACCTGCATTCTGAAACCCTCACAGGCAATGCAGCACAGGCTTGTCAAGCCCCATTCTGTATCAGGGCTGACCAGGGCACTGGGGACACAAAGACAATGCTCCCTAAACATGCAGTTCTCCCTTGCCTGCCAGGAGTCATTCAGGTGGCAAGGGCCCACTGAATCAGAAGTGGGCAGATGTTCTGCTTCTCTGAAGCCAGGGTGCTTCCCTGGATCTGACCAGGCCATTTATTTCTCAGAAGACACTTTAGGTCACTTCTAAAGGCCAGGCTGGAACACAAGATGGCTAAGAGAAGGATGCCAAGTGTCAGACATGACCTACCCTGAGAGGCAGCTCTGCTGTGCCATGCCCCAGGAGTTTGTGTTAAGACTTCCTGGGCACCTGCAGCATCGTGCTCATGGCACAGTAGTAAGTGGCACTGTCTTCAGTCCTCACTGGAGAGATCACCAAGTGAAAGGCTTTCTGGGTCAGAAGGTGCTTCACAGAAAACCGTCCTTGAGTAAAATATGCACCTTGAGATCTGCTTTTAATCCCATAAAAGACAAACTGAAAATTATAATCTGGCCTTATGCGGTACCAGAATAAATATGGATTTGAATATGTACTGTCGTAAGTGCAGAGCAGTACCACCTCACTGCCACTCGCCACCGTCTGGTCCGGGGAACTCTGAGTTACTTTGTCACACAGCATGCCCCTGTCTGTGAAAAAGACAAATGAGGAAATAGTGAATTCTGCACCCCCCAGACACTGAGTACAGGCCATGCCTAGCCCAGAATAACTCAATGAGCAGAGGCAAGAGAAGGACTCAGAAATAAAGCGAAAGGCAGAAAATAACCAAAAACCAAGAGTGCAAGAGAAAAAGCCTTCAAGAGTCAGAGAAGGAGAAATGGGGTTATGGAACAAGTGGAATGTAAACAAATGAATCTACTTACAGAAAAACAAAAAGCTAAAGCCCACAGTAAGAATCATCTTTTCTTCATACCAGGGCAGAGGATATACAACAAAACAGGGTTCCTAAGATCTCAGAGACTATCTGACGGTTCTAACGAAAGAAGACAGGAGGAAGAGGAGACTGGCAGCCCTGGTGGTCATGTGACTGATTCAGCCATGACTACTAGAGACAAATGGGCTCAGCTGAGGAAACTGCTATTGCTGTTATGATTTTGGCCCCAGTCTATCTTGAACTAATACATATGGCAATGAAAATTGATTACTTTAAAAAAAAAAAGAAAAGAAAAGAAAAAGAAAGGAAGGGAGGGAGAGAGGAAGTGAGGGAGGAAAGAAAACTACAAGTCTAATGATGGCGTTCTTGAACATCCAACTGCTGCAAAAGTAGTTCACTCTCCATTTCTGTATCCTCTCGTCACAGACTGGTGTACTAGTCCATTAATCACATGTCGTACTTTGAGTGACACTGTCTTATAGCATCTAGCACAGCTCCACACACTTTGTTCTATTCAATAAATGGAATAAATGAAAGAGTACCTTGGACAACTCCCTTACTTCTCTGTGTGAAGAGGGAGGAAAGGGGATTGGACAAGATCCTTTCTAAAATCTGTCCTAGACCTGAATTCCAGAAATCTTTGATTTCAGATGCTTGAGGGAGTGTCCTGATCCTAAGTGCTTCTTGCACTTCACCAGCTTGACTTTCTATCTCTCACTGGGCCCACTGCAGCACACACTTGGCTCCAGCTGGAAAATCCTGAACAGAGCTTCCTGGTGGGTGAACTGTCATGAGTGGGTTACAAGCTTGCTGAGATAGGGTTCAGAGTGCCCGTGTACCTGGGGTGAGTGGAGCCCCTGAGCCAGCCCCTCACAGCCAGAAGCCCTACAAACACGATTTTCCACGTAAGCCATGAATATGATAACAGTTCGGAAGCTCTGCTGTAAAAAACAGAACACGGACTAACTCACTCTCCAAAATGCAGGAGTGTTTCTAAGAGTATTTCTAGAAGGTCCTTCATTTCCCTTTTTCCCTACATCCAATTCTTCAGTAAGAACTGTCAGTTCTACCATGAAAATATATCTCCAGTCTACCTACTTCTTCCATCTCCACTGCCACCACCTTCTATAAACACCATCATCTCTTACAGGGACTGCTTCAACAATGCACTAACTGGTCCCCTTGCTTCTGCTCTTGTCCCTGGACAATCCATTCTCCAGTTCTTCATAAAATGTACATCAGATGATGACAGCTGGACCTCCTTCCCAGGCCTGTAACATCTGCAAATGATCTGGCCCTTGCTTCCTCCCCAGCCTCACCCCACATCTGCTCCTTCTCTTTCTTCCCTTCAGCTGCAGTGGCCCTCCTTCTCATCCCTTCTATGTCTTCTTTTCTAGCTGCCTGAAACTCTGTCCCCAATTTTTAACAGTTCTCAGCTCCAACTAAATTAGTCACCCATCCCACCCGTCACCAACCTCAATTACATCTCTGGTCTTATTTTCCCTCACATCAGTATCTGAAATCATCAGATTCATGCATGTTTATTTTATGTCTCTTCCATCTCACCTCTCCCCTACATACACACACACATATGATAATACAAACTATATGAGGGCAGGGAGTTTATCTTTTCACTGATATGTCTCCAGCCTCTAGGCTTGTGTTGACCACATCACAGACAATCAGTAAATATCTGCGTAAAAAAAAAAAAAAAAAATACAATTTCTTCACTTAAAACTCACCATTCAGCAAATAAAAATACAAGTCACCCAGTTAAATGTGCATTTCAAATAAACAACAACAAAAATTTCAGTAATATGGGTAGTTGGGACATGCCATATTTGGAACACATTTATACTAAAAAAGTATTCATTGTCTATCTGAAATTCAAATTCCACTGGGCATCCTGTGTTTTATCTGGCGATGCTAGGCATGCAGAATACCAAAAGTAAGCACCAGGCAGGCCAGAGTCCCACCATGAGCATCTTCAGAGCCCCTGGATGTGGAAGAGGGAGATTCAGGGCCCAGGGGCTGCCTTACCGGTGCATTGACTGCCCATGCCCGCACTGCCACCTGCCGGCAGGGGTCCAGTCCACGAGACCCAGCTCCCTGCTGGCGGAAGTCCATTTCAGAGCTTCCGGTTCTTCCAAGCCCAAGGATTCTGCTCACTCCCCACCCACAGTCTATTAGTGTCTGTCCCTGCTCTAAAGATGTTGTCTGGGCTTGATATTTATATGAGAGCTGACTGTTCCCTTCCTGATCTAGACCATAACCGTCTTCAAGTTAAATTCCTCTTCCTCTTCTAACTGCCCAACCTCAGCTACAGCTGACCATACCCAAGCACAGAGAAGTGGGTTTAATGGACCTTCACACAGAGGGACACATCCTTTCCTATATTGCTTCACACAGAAGGTTGAGACATAACCTGAGCCCTGCTTGGGGTAGCATAGTCATGACTCTCCTGCCCTGGTGTCCTTGCAATATTCCTTGAAAGGCATCCTTCCCCAAAGGAAGGGCAGGCACTTAGCACAGCAGTGCAGTATAATGGCTAAGAGTGGGATCCTGGAGCCAGCTGCTTGGGTTCATATCAGCACCAGCTTTTACTGGCTGTGTGACCTTAAGCATGCCCTGACTCTCCAAGTCTCAACTGCTCCATCTGCAAAATGGAGATAGTAATAGCTTTTCTCACAGGACTATCGGAAAATTTAGGGAGGTCACACATGCAATACACCCAGCAGATAAATAATCTATGAATGTCAGGTATTGCTGTTACATATTTAATTTAAATGTTGCCATTTTTATTAAATAGACATATGAATAGAGTTCTTAAGAGTGTTACGCTCATCAGTGCTGTTCAGGGAAAAGATGCTGAGTAAATCTAAATTTTAAAGTTGCAAAATCTAGCAAAAGATTATTGATATGTTGTATCAATCAATGGTTAAAAAAAGAAAAAGACTGACGTCTTTAATTTGCTGTCAGTGCTGCAAGCATGTCCTACAGCTCTGTGATCCCCTGAGACCTATGATCCTCTGAGACATGAGCCAGCTGTGCTCTCCCCCAAGTCCGTAAGAGCATTAGGAGCATGAGAAGTGAGCCTTCCAGCCCCTTGGTCTTACGTCTTCCAAACGTTGCAACAGGCTTGTTCATGAGAGGCCACAATACATGATCAAGTGACCCCGCCACTGTAGAATAGGAGAGAGTCTCAAGATTTAGTGGCCCAGTAAGGACGTATTGCCCCTAAGTTTCTCCACTCCATCTTCCTTAAACCTATTGGCGTCTGCAGCCTGCGCCTCTCCCCAAGGTGCTGAGGGTTCTGCAGGCCCCACTCACCCTGTAGGCCCCACCTGCCCATCAGCGAAGCAGGGCTGCCTTTCATTAGCCCAAAACTGCTGCTCAAGAAGGGCCCTGAGACCAGGTGGGAGCCAAGAGATTTGGCGAACAACGTCACCCTTGTCCCACAGCTTGGATCTTGATCAGTCATGTCACTCAGAAGAGGGACTTTTCTCTCTGTTTCCTTTGAGGTGGGCAGCTTTGTTTTTGACCTTGTAGCGCCCTCTGCTGCTACTAATTATCCCATCTCCATAAATAGGTCATACTGGAGGTTGACAGAAAATAGGTCAGGGAAGGAAAACATTCTTTGCTCACAATTCAAGTCAAAGCTACTGCTTCTGTCTCCATTCCCTTTTCAACTCTGAGACTGGTAGCTGCTTCTCTGTCAGCCCAAAGGGACTATCCTCCACCAGTCACCCACAGAGGACTGTCTTTAAGGATATGAGCTAGCACCCTAAGAGGACAAATGGACATACTCTTGTCTACAGAAAGCCTAATGCAACAGTAGAGGACGTAGGGAAATTTATTTGGATGGATACAGACAAGTGCATCTCTTTCTTGGGAAAGAATAGAAACGTGATTAAAAAGGAAAAGCCTAGAAACATCTGAACGTATGGAAATAGGGTGAGTGGGCTAGAGAAAGGATTTCTGCATCACTTTCTTCCTGTACCACATTCCATCCGAAATCCCTGGGACAGACCTGGCCTGATGAATTGCAGGAAGCACACCAGGGAGGGACAAGGTCCCGCAGACAACGTCCACCCCCAGGATGGGACAGCGCCATGGGGACTCAGGGCCTCTGCTTTGGGGAAAGACCTTGCTGAGGGCCCAATGGGCAAGAACAAGTGTGAAGAACCCTACAATGATTTTTTACCCAATGCCCTCCACAAAGCCAACGTTTGAAGGAAAACTGTGAGGAAGAAGGGACACTCCGTGGTGTTGCTGTTGCCACCTCTGGAGCAGCTTGTGGCAAGAACGGTCTTGTTCCAACCAGGTCAGTGATACTTTTTATGATGGGGCTGTGTGGGACCTGACCTGACTCTTGCAAACCAGATTTCTAAAGCCATCTGCAGGGTCTTTTCTCCTATTATTCCCCAGGGCATGGAGGGCAAACAGATTATATCTCCGTTATCAAGAGGTAATAATTGGTAGAGACTGTCTGGAGCATGCTGGTAAGAAGGATTCTGAGGCCACATCTATATGCAGAGGAAGAGAGTGATGTGTCTGTTAGCAATATCTACCACAGGAGCAGGAGGCAACCCCACACCATTTTGTATTTCCCGTTCCTGCTCTCGATGTCATTCCCTGAAATGAGTCCTGCAGAGAAAGAATAATCAGAGCCAATTCTCCATTGGATTGTCCTTTTGGTAAAGGGCAAATTTTTCCATTTCTGTCTTTTCCATGGCTTCCCTGGGATCTCATGGACCATTTCCCCTGCTACCAATTGCTGTTGCCTGAAGCCTAAGAAATAAAATTTTTAAATACCTATAATTCTCTCTAAAATCATAAACAATGTGTCAAGGCCAAACACCTCCCCAGTGTGACTTATTCATATATGGACTTATCCTTGTATAAATAGCAGGAATAATCATACCCTGAACCAGCTAGCAGAGCCCCTGAGGACAGAGACCACCCGGAGAAGATCCTTGTTCTCCTGAGTCACATAAAGGGAGTCACACAAGGCAGGAGTGGAACTCAGGCATCCTGAATTCTAGTCCCAGCTCTGCCTCTACCTATCTATGTGACCTTGAGCAAATTTACCCCTCCGAGCTTCAGCATTTTCATCTTTAAAATGAGGGCATTGGCCCAGGCAGTTGCTATATTTCCTTCCAAGTCTCACATTCTAGGATGCTAATGTGTAAATTATAGAGCTGACCCAAGAGTTATTAGTTTATATCCCCCTGTGCATGTTGCTTGAACTCCTCATTGCCCAGCAAGAGGAAAAGGGAAAACATGCTTCTTCATTAGGGGGTAGCATAATTTCCTAGTTTACTATGTGTGACTCATCAGAGCCTGGAGGTCCAAGCCCATATGCCAACTTGAAATCCAGTTATTATTACATCTGGAAGAGAGAAACGTGCTGAAAACAGCTTTTGGGACACCATCAATTTGGCCAAAAAAAAAAAGAAGAAGAAGAAGAAGAAGGTTCTGTCTAGTGTGATAACATTTTGTTATCGTATTTATTATCTTCATCCCCGAAATCCACTCTGCTCTCTCCTATCTCTGCTCTGAAAGACAGAAGGAAGGCAGCCCTCTCCCAGGCAAAATGGGGCCCCTGTGGGGAACAGAGGGGTGTCTCTGTCAACAAAGTTGATGCCACATCCCTTTCAACAACCATGCTGACGCCTCTGGTTTTTGTAAAGGTGCTCACTCCTGTGGGTACCGGCTTAATAGGAAACTGACATTTGGAGCCAACACTAGAGGAATCATGAAACTCAGCAAGTAATATTTGACAGAATTTTTTTTTTCTATCTGCAAATTATCAGTGGGAGATTCTAATGTGCCTTAACAAATAGGAACAAAAGATAAATGTTTAATACAATTCAATTTAAACAAATATTTATTAAGCGCCTACAGTTTTTCCCACGGATCATCTGAGTCAGTTTCTGAGGAAACATTGTCGTTGCCTTAAGGGAGTTGGGGGGTTGTCAATGGGCCAGAGATGGGATGAAAAATGACAACAGATTTACCTCTGGGACCGGGACATGGTTAACCACAGTGGCCCTGGGTAAGCAGCTTAGCTTCAGAAGAAAATGTGCACAATGGCATGGGTAACCTAAAACACCAGGCAATCAAAATATTATTTTATGATTGGCTTTAGCATGTATTTTATTATTTTGTAGGGCAGGTTTATCTCACCAATTATGTATTTTCTTAAGCTGATCTGTAAAATCTACAGGGGAAAAGTATTTTAAGAATTATATGTTTCTGCAATTAGGCTCCCAGCAGTCAACAAAGAAGTGGTACTTTTTGTCTTTCCAGTGATGAAAAAGAGAGCCTGGCAACCCTGGTGGCCCACCAGGGTCTCCTTTCCTGCCCTAGGTCAGAACCAGCTGTAAACCAGCAGGCCATTATCTTCTTACAAATCTGTAGAGCAGGGTGGACAACAAAAGACAGCCTGCTAGGTTTTCAGGACATGAGTTCCTTGTGTAGCCAGAGAACCTTGGACCATCCTGACATGATTGGTCCTGCTGTCCTCACGGCCTGAATCCTGTGCTGTATGAGTAAGAGAGGTGCAAGCCCAGATGACTGTTCACGATGCTGTCCCCCCTTGCACCCCTAATCACGCTAGAGATACAACCAGGGTCTGAGAGGAGGAAGTTGCAGCACAGCACTAACAGGGCTTTTGGTAAAGGGCCTGGGTACTGTGTGAAGAACACTGAGATGTTCAACTTTGGGAAGGGGATTGAGTTAACTGTGAGCCTGGGTGAGTACCTCGACTCCAGAGGTAACTTTAGCGGAACCCCTCTATACCTAACACCTGTCAATCAGAGGGCTGAAACACTTGGCCAGATAATGAATTCTCTTATCCAGTGGGAAAAGGCTGTAAAGATCAAACCACCTTTCCTATGGGTAAGCAAGAGTCTGTAGTTTATGTAAAGGCAGCAGCTCCTGTGGGAAGGAAGGAAACAGGAAATTTACGTTTGGAACAGGACGCAAGTGAGAGTGAAGCTTAGTAAGTGCTATATTTAAACCAAAGGTGTCAGGTTATTTGGTTTGGTTTTTGAATTATCTGGAAGTTCCAAAGAAAGAACACTTCTCCCTGAGGATTTGATTGCAAAATTCTGACTTCAAACTTCTAAAAAGATCAAATGTTAAATCAGATAGTAGGCTTGGAAAACTCTATTTCTCTGTGTAATAAGTAGAGAACTATTTTTCTTTTGTTTGCTTGTTTGTTTTATTTTGTTTAGGAAATAAGAAGATTAGATGCCCTGGTGGTGAGTGGGGAGGGCAGGGACATTTGCACAGCATTTCTGGATAAATTAGATCCAAATAATCAAATCAAAGACTCTCAGCTCAGAAAGTAATTAAAGATCTCCTCACCCACCTCTTTAATTTTGCAAATGAAGACAGTGAAACTCAGAGAGGTTATGAACTTGCTCAAGGTCACACAACTGAACCTGATATCAAGGTCCAGGGCAAAGCCAAGACAGCTCATAGTTCTCTCCAGCCCAGACCCAAGGGAGAAAAAAAATCACAGTCCTTGGCCACGGCAGCATCATTTGCATCCCAAACATTCTTTACCCAAGACTTAATGAACTCAAAAAGAAATCCTGAGTTCCAAGGGGAGATAAAATTATTCTGCGCCTGTTGAAAGAAAAAGCAAGCTAAAGTGGAGCAATAATTGAACTTGGTATTAGGGGAAAGGTGCAGTCATCTGCAGACTGAGAGAGGGGTGAAAAAAACAAAATGAAAATGCTAGTCTTGTCTTCAGACAGTGATTATGACCACAAAACACTACCTATAAGTTCTGCATAGCTAATTTCTTTCCCAGTGGGGTTTGTATTCCATGATATATTGCATCAGCTATGTGATTGTTTTGGACCGTAGGATATGTATACAGAATTGGCTTGTTGAGCCTTCTGGTGTCTTGAAGTGAAAATCGTATCTCTGGGCATATCTCTCAGGCCTGAAGCCCTAGGCTACTGGAAAGAAAGATCCCATGACTTATCCTTCCTCTGAAGCTTAGTAGTTGGAGAAAAATTCTAGTTCTTGGGAAGCTCTGCAAAGCTGGGTTCATTAAGCTGATGCCACAGGTTTTTGCAAAACCTCTCAGCACAGTGTTTAACAAACCAGTGGCTCTAGGTTGACCTTTGGGGAAGGAACACAGCTCACAGTGAATCTTGGTAAGTGGAGGGGAGCATTGAATCCTCTGCCTGAATGTATCCATTTTATGCCAATGAATCGAGATATGGCTTCTTGCCCCATCTCTGCCACATTCAAGTCCTGCCTGGCTAAACAATGCTCATGGATGTGCACGTGTGCAGTGGGATGCAGCTTTTCTAACCTCTCACAAAATCACGTAATCCCTTCACCAAACTGCTTGGTGGCTCTTCTGAGCCCTCATCGCCCTGCTAGTTTATCAGTTAGAGGAAGACAAGTGCCCAGGGGCTTTCATATTTTTAGGTCATTGTGAAAAAAGGAACGTTGGTGATGTGTTTGCCTTCTTGGGAGGACAAC
The DNA here is from genome assembly GCF_001698545.2 of Rhinopithecus bieti. Lineage (NCBI taxonomy): Eukaryota > Metazoa > Chordata > Mammalia > Primates > Cercopithecidae > Rhinopithecus > Rhinopithecus bieti. The sequence goes on from NW_016828033.1 coordinate 170,497, forward strand.
AATAATGATGATTTATTAATTGGTTTCTATATGCTAGCTGGTGTGCTGCAATCTTTCTCTTATCACACTGAATCCTTATACCCGGTCTGTGAGTTAGGTGCTATTATTATCCTCATTTTATAGAAGAGATATTTATATTTTATATTTCTATAGGAGCACAGAGATGTGAATAACTTGTTCAAGCTGGTGAAGTAAGAAAGAGAACCTGGAATTTAATTCTTGGCACTCAGATTCCAGAACTAAGAACTTTTTAGTGAGGGGATTATGTCTGGAGGGAATGTCCCTGATGCTGTAGTCTCTAAAGTGGCTAAAATAATCCCTAAAGAACTGCGCTCTCAGCAAGTAAAGCCAGGGGTTGATCAACAGGACCACTGTGACCCAGTTATATATTCTTAATCCTTACATCATCAAGCAGTTATTGTTTTCCCCACTTTCCAAATGAGGAAACTGAGGTGCAGCAGTTAGGAAACTTGTCCTGGGTTTCAAACTCAAGCCTGCCTGCCCCAAAGCCTGAGAGCTTTTAAATTAACTGCAACTACTGACCAGCTAGATTAACTAATTACTTAATTAATAAGACAACAACCTAACAGGCTGTAAGGTAAAAAAGTAATCACATTTGTTTCAGAGGTCCTCTCCCTTTTCAGGAATAGCAATACAATTGTATAATTTTATGCTTCCCCTGGGAGAGTGGGTGGAGCCCTGGCTCCCAGGCCCTGGTGGAAGGGTCTTGGCAGTATTTGTAAAGCAGTCTGTGGGGGTGTAACTCAGGGCGGATCTGAAAAGCTCATCTTTGGAAAGGGAACGAAACTGACAGTAAACCCATGTAAGTATGAATAACTAATCCTTCCAAATTTCTCCCTGGAACCCTGATTTCCAAATTTTCCATTCTGTTTCATAACCCAAGTCCAAACCACAGCAGTCCCACTAATGGATTCCAATGCAAACAACTGCTGGTGTATTCTGACTTCACCCAGGTCTCTGCTGTTTGCCCTCACGTGCTATTTTAACTAATAGCTGAGAATGACAGTGCCAGTGCAGCACTGAGTTAAGGAGTCTGTTCGAAAGGAGACTGTTCGAAAGCTTCATTCTTTATTATAATTGGTGAGATTTTCCATGGTACTAGGAGAAGTTGATTAACTCTCTGAGCCTCTATTTTCCACCTCTGTAGAACAGGGGAGGCAGTTCCTGTTCCCATTTTACCGCAGCAAGCGTGCTGTGAGGGGATGCTGGTACATTTCTAATAAGGTGACAATGAGTGTGAGGAGAAAGGAAGTCCCCCGGTGGTCCGTAAACTCTTCCACCAGTCCCATACTACAAACAGCTGGTTTTATCAGGGGGATTCTTGGATGACAAGTAAGCACTTAAGTAAATATCAAGGGGAGTTTGGGCAACTGAGTTTTTGTAGATCCTCGTGTCATTGTGTGATACTGGAGGCAATAATAAGCTGACATTTGGAAAAGGAGTAACTCTGAATGTTAGACCAGGTATGTTTTAATGAATGTTATTTTTTTCCAAACATAAGCCACCATCCTTAGAAATTCAGTGAAAGATAACTGAATCTCCGGCCCAGTTATTAGCATCTTTCACCATGGGTCTTTCTGGAGAAAATGACAATGTGGGCAGCCCCTGACTGCAGCCCCTTCAGGACTGTTTCTTTAACACCTTTAAGTAGTTGGGAATTTTAAGTGTGTTTTTGTTAGTGTTGGAGATATGTGTCTGACAAATGGAATCTGAATTGAAGTTTTAGTGTGTGGGGCAGAAAGCATTTAGAAAGGACAACGTAACGACAGATTAGACTAAAATACATACCAATGGCTGGGGGTAGGCAATGCGACCTAATCCAAAAGGAAATAGTGAGATGTAGCCTGCTGATTAAACAACTGAGTCAGCATCCGTGTCAGCTGACTCGTCTTCCCAAAGCTTCCATGTTGGTGCAATTAGGAAAAGAATTGTCTAATCTCCATAACTCAAAACCTTGGAGCCAAGCTAAATTGGGTAAAGCCTTGTAAGATTTTCTGGTACTGACACTGACTACAAGCTGATATTTAGGGAAAAGGTAAGATTGAAAGCAAATATTCAAATTAGTCAGAAAGACCATGAACTTCTGAAAACATGCCCCAGGATGCTGTTAACTGCTGCATTTCTAATTGGGTCCTCATGGAACATTTTCATCTCCGCCTTGTCTGAGCTTTCTGCATCAGAGAAGCCCCTTCTGATACCCACTCACTTCTGTGTCCCTCGTTGAAAAGGTGGTAACTAAGCTTGGAAGTGTGAGAGAAGGATTCCCTAATCCAAATGCAATACTCAGGGGGATATTTTAAGTGTTGCTCTGCCATTCTCAAAACAAACCTAATTTCAATTAACTTTAATGTAGTTGAAATTTTGTTCCATGAGGGAATCTCTGTTTTCTATGATAATGGAAGTTCGTTTCAAACAATTGTTTGGGGTTTAACTTTTGCTCATAATTCCCAAAAGATACCAAATATTCAATGAGTATCTCAAAATAAAACTACTTTCATGACCAAATTGTTATCCCCATTAGAAAAATTAGAATCAGAATGTCCTAGCATGTATTATGTGAGCTCCATGCTACCTTCCTAAAGTTTCTTATGCCTAAAACGGCATAAGAGAGAAAAGCATTTCCAGGCTAACCTGTGTGTGCACCGGCTAACAGGGGTCTAAAGAGCAGGTGAGTCAGCTGCTCTATTTCCAAACTGGATTGGACATTTAGAGTCCTGCAGATACTAAAAGTGATAATCAGAAAAAGCACACACAATTCTACTTTTATATGTAATTTCCATCTTTCCCAAAGAACTGTTATAAATTCTCTCCCAAAGGTGTTATATTCATCCTTCTTTTGGTTCCTCTATTTGTGATGTGTACTGAGATGAAATATTGGTTGAGATTCAAAAACCCCATGAGATTTAGATTTAACTTAAGCTTTCCCCGTCAGAGAGATTCTAAGAGCTAAAAGATGGGAAGCTGGTATTTGGGGACTAGATTAAAAAGAAAATCCAAATTAATCCCAAGGAGCAAGGCTCAATAGATAGTTATTTAGACATAGCACATCCACCCTGCAAGCCTAGTTGCTCAGTTGACTGGACTGCCCCTATCTTAGTCTTGCCTGGAAGAGTAATAAGTTTTTTGCCCCATACCTGTCTTGAGAAATGTCAGCCTCCAGACCTGAACGCTTCTTGTGATTTGGTTTATTTGTGCAGAGTTTATTATTTTACACAGTGTTCTGGAAGTAATAGAAAAGTGCATTAGAAGCTCCTGCAAATGGAAATGAAATGTAAATTTAGATTGTAAATACATGACTGCAGTAAATAGATAGCAAGGAAAAGGATGAAGAGATTAGAAATTTGCCACATTTCTCTAACCCTAAAGGGATGTTTCTATAAATAGTTTAAAACTATTGAAGATGAAGGGGGCGGAGGAAGGAGAACAGAGGCAAACAGATTTTCTCCTAATCCTTTCCATTTGGCAACATTAGAAATGATTTTTCAATCAAATTTCCCTGAGCAGAGGAAGAAACCATGTCTGTTTCAACACTGAAGTTCCTGTGGGTAGGAGTCTCTAGAACTGATTTTGAGGATGGCTCCCTGTTAGTGACAAGTGTTGGTAATGCTCCTGTTGCGGGAAGGGAATGAGCACAAAAATAAATCCAAGTAAGTGTGGAGGGACAAGAAGATCTCACGGCGCAGGTTTCCCCTGGATTTTCTGCATTGCCTTTTCACCTTTCCTGTCTTAGCACGACAAATTAGGTCCCAGATGAGCAGGCCCTTGCATTCAAACCAGAAATTTTAAGGAGGAAGCCAGATTTAACTTACTCGGGAGACCTAGTAGACTCTGACTTTAAAAGATTCTTTAATCCAGCTGTTTTTAGGGAAATCTCTGCTAAAACCTGAAAGAAATGTTTTGTTTTTGTTTTGTTTTTTTAAAAAAAAAAAGTTAAAATTCTGTGGAGCAAAAACGAAGATGTTAAATATTTGATTGGCAAAGAAACTGAAAAATCTGGACCATGTCTACAACTGCTAAAGGAGGCTTTGTGAAGGAGAAAATGAGCAGCCCAGGGAGACCCTGTCCTAAACTTCTCTGGTTAGTGAAATTCGGGCCATCCTCTGCCACAGCCTTGGACTGCTAGGAGGGCAGATCAGATGTCTTCCTCAGTGGGGAGAGGTGGGCCCTCGTTGGCAGTTTCTGTAAAGCCTTGTGCTGTGGTGTAACTCAGGGAGCCCAGAAGCTGGTATTTGGCCAAGGAACCAGGCTGACCATCAACCCGAGTAAGTATGACAGGGTGAAACTACATGCAGCTTTTCCTTTCTTGACCGTGTCCTGCAAGCTCTCCTTGAGGGACATATACTCATTTTGCATAGTCCTTTATAGAGAAGTAGACCAGCAAAGACAGGAAAGCCCTCAAATTTCCACTTTTAAACACATCCCAGTAAAAACTCTCTTGCTTCGCTCCCCTTCTACAATCAGTTTCTAGTAAATCAGAATCCAGTGAGTTGATACGCAATTTCAATGAAAAAAACAGCAGAGAAATAGTTACCCCAACAAGTGCAAAAAGTAAAACTATCTGAGTACCAGCCAGGGGAAGATAATTAGGAAGGAAAAAGAAAGAAAGAAATGGATTACTGGAACCGTGATGGCAGCTTAGTCACAAAGAAAATGATTTTTTAAAAAATTAAAGTTTAAAAACTTTAAAGATATATATACATACACACACATACTCATATATATATATATATAATCAGGGCTTCATTGCCCTCTGGAACCCCAGCACCCACCTACAGCAGCTGCCTTCTGAACTTATTAAATAACTTATAAACCTGTAGTTTAATGAAGAGTTGAGCAATCGAGACCATATTGACCCCCAGGACCCTTCTGCAAAGAGCAGCTTCTGTTCCGGTTTCTGTAAAGCCTTCTGTGGCTGTGAGAATAGTGGAGGTAGCAACTATAAACTGACATTTGGAAAAGGAACTCTCTTAACCGTGAATCCAAGTAAGTTTGAAGGGAGATTTAAATTACTTGTCCTTCCAAAACATTCCAGCTTAGGTTCCAAATCTAATGTTTGTGCTGGGGGGAAATGGTGCCCATCAGAGGGATTAGAACTCCACTGTACAAAGACTAAATTACTTTCAGCCCAAAACATTCCTATCATCCATCTTAAACAAGATTATTGGTGCAAGGAGAAAAACTGAATACAGAATCCTGAGGGATCCAGCTAAGGGTCAGGAAATGTTTGCCAAAAAGATAAAGAGGAAATTAGCATATTGTGACTATGCAAATGCATAGACCAAATATAAATTGTCCTGACTTAGATGCTAACACTCCTCTTAAATTTATCGCCTGAAATAATGGGGCCCTGCAATTTCATTAACTAATGCTGAAAATTCTATAAGCAGGCTCCTTTTCTTCTTTTACCTTCACTTTATCTCTCTGAAAAGAACTGTTCTCAATCCCCAGTCTGGGAACTGAGGTCTCGTGGGTGGAGCTGTCTGGTTAACTCAGGCAGAGAGCATTTAACCCCACTTTTTCCTTGGTTACCAAAATAATGGATTCAGCCTCCACTTAGTTCACCTGAGAAGGGAAAACTTCATCCGTCCTCTGAGTCGTGAGAATAGAGCAGCACATTCTCTCCTTTCAAATATACACCCACCCTTCCGTAATGGTAATGTGTGAGTACTTAGAAAGTTTTTAATGTTAGATATAAACGTAAGGCACTGTGGTTGCTAATAGCTCTTCTTGAAAATCTGTGCTGCTGGTGGACTTCTGAAAGTGGTGCTTATAAACTAAGCTGGAGAAGACTAACTTGTAAAATTCAGATAAAATGAAAATGGGAAAAACTTGTCAAAGGGCGCCAGTCTCCTAAGTGCCCTGATGTTGAGTAAAGGCCAGATGCCCCGGTTTTACTTACTCAGATCTGCTTTCTATGATTAAGAAGAGATGCCCACTAGAGAGAGGCACTTTGAAAAACACAGCCCAGGCAAAATTCTTAAAAAGACTGGCTCTGGTGGCGTGGCGGGTGGTAAAGCATTCAGTGACACCGTGTATGCAGCACTGAGGGAGTTAATGCAGACTTGCTAGCAGACAGCTTGGAATGTTCTGGGATAGGCCCTGCCTGAAGAACATGCAGTGTGGTTAACCGTCAAGTTCCCATGGGCAGAAGTGCCTTGCTCAGCAGGGGCAAAATCAGCACGTCTGTGGCAACAGCAACAATGAATAATATATGATGTTGTTGAATCCCAGGCATTCAGCAGTCTCCACTGAGGTCTTATCAAATTAAAGCTTCGAGGGGATTCATATGAACATCCCAGGAGATTCAAGGACTCAGTCGCTTTTCAGAGAGTGGGCAGCCAAGGCTAGGGACCAGACAGTAGGCTTTTTTCTCTGGTTTCTTACCGGAAACACACTAGGGAGGGGCTCTGTAGTGGGTTTTTCAGAATGCAGAGAAGCTGGGAGCCCCTCTCAGCACTTGGTCAGCCTCTTAGGGGACTGAGAACTGTAACAACTCCTACCCTTTAAGATGTTGATGAGGTCAGGGAGTTTGGCAGCCTTACCAGGCAAAGAAAATGTCTGTGCAAGGCTAGCATTCTTCCAGAGCTCTGGACGGTAATTGTATGCCAGATTTTCCATGCAGTGGACTCTTTAGCTGCAGGAACTACATGGCAAGGCTGGAGTCCAAGGAACCCATGATTACATTCTGTTTTTCTGCAGTAAGTGGAACACAGAGATTATTGCCACAGCAACACTTTGGTGCCTGTCTTGAGGGCCTCAGCTGAGGGCAGGCATCTGGTTTTGCTTATGTCCTATGGAGGCTGAAGAGAGGATGGGAAGCTCTTTAGACAGGGAATACTGTGAAATAGTGAAGAGATGGGAAGGGTTGTTTGACTCCCTGACTGCTGTCCTTAAAAAAATGGATACGTCTTCTTAGCTAAATAATAGCCTTTTCTCTCACCCTTTTCATGATAGTAAGCAAGCTAAAACTTTAACCCTTTGTAATAAGTGGTTGCTTGAAGAGATGACTGAACAGGCTAGCATAAATTCAGTCCAAAAAAAGTCTGAGTTAAGAAAACTAAATTCAATTAAAGAGGTATTTGTTTTTCATACCCTTTGGGGACAGGGTTTGATCATCACCACATCATGAAACTGCCTGGATTTTGTTCTTCCCATTTTTTGTGACATCCAGACATAGCCAGGGAGACTCCCAGGATTCCTGTGGTTGTGTCTGTTGGCAACAGAAGCATTGTTTGGTCAAGGGATGAAATTTACAGGAACCCCAAGTAAATGTGCAAAAGCCTGCCTCCAACAGAGACCTCACTTAACCCTACCACTGTGGCCACTGGGCTGCTCTGTGGGGTCAGAACACCTCAGGTGAGACTGTGGACTGACCAGATGTCCTGGATTTCCTGGGATTCAGGCGTTTTCCAGGACAAAGGTCTTTCTTTGCTAAGCCCAGAATGATCCCCAGGATAGTTAATCACCATAACAAGGCACAGATAAAAACTTTTTTCTGTGAGCTACTACTTACATTTCTCCAGATTCAAGACTGACAAAAAAGCTAAGTTGTGTGAAAGCTCAGTTAAATGTGCCCATCATTTTTATTTCTTATGCTAGGGCATGAAGGGAAACTCAGGAGATACTGTTTCTTGAGGCTGCAGTCTAAACCTCAGCTAATTCTGGTCAGTCTCCAAAAAGCTGAACACTCTCCTCCTGTCTCCTTGTAATCAATTCATTGTCCTCAGAAATGTGTGACACCTCGAGGGGAGGGGAGGACATGTCTTGAAAACTGATCAGAGAAATTGTCCTGAAAATGATGCTGTAAAATGGAAATTAGACCTTTAGAAAGAGAGATGCTGAACATGAGAAATCAGTAAAGCCTCAAGACAAAAACTAGAGGAAATGGAGAGAGATGGGAGGCAGGAAGCCGGCCCTGGGGGGACGCAGCAGGTCAGTGTCCCAGGACCAGAGGTGGAAATGGTCTTCCGACCTTTAGTGGGAAGAAACTGAGCCTCACAGGGCTGGACCCCTTTGGGTGAGTTCATTCTCCCCAGAATAAAAAGAGGAGGAAGTCTGTGAGCTTCAGAAGTCCCCCTAGGGTTCTTGTAAAGGCCTCCAGTGCAGTGCTAATGCTGGTGGTGCTGGCTATGGAAAGCTGACATTTGGACAAGGGACCATCTTGACTGTCTATCCAAGTAAGTGTAACAGGACACAGCAGTATACTGGAAATTCTGGAATTTCAGCCCAGTGTCAGGTTTCAAAGAACCAGATATTGCTTAAAGTTAAATGGTGTCCTCTGAGGTCCTTTCTCTTCTTTAATCTCAATATTCATAGATTTCCTTTTGGATCCTGAGTTGTTAGGTCTGTCTCCCTGCTGCGTGTACAGCTGACCTTGACCCTGGAAAGTCAGAATCTTTCCTGCTTTCAGGGTCTTCTATGGAGGTGATGCCCTAACTTTTTTGAGGGGGAGGTCACCCTTTCCAAATGACTCCCCTGAGTAACCTATTCTAATGTTTAGTGGCATTCCCTGTCAGAAAGTCCTTCCTTACATCAATCTTAAATTATGCTTGGTATAGCCGAGGCCATTTCCACCAGCATCATCCACAATAAAGAGGAAAATTGAGAGCAGGGTTGGAATAGGTATGTGGTATTTGGTTCAGAATGGGTTTTAAATGAAAGCAGAGAGGGAAAAAATGAAAACTGAATGGGAATCTGAGGTCTTATTTCAAATCCCTCCATGTTTCCTGTCTGTTGTCTCCTTTTGCTTCTATAGATGCAAAACTACAAAGAGAGAGAGGGGGAGAGAAAGGATAGACAGAAATAAACATCCACTGTGTCCATTCCCTATCGCTGAAACCACCAGGCAAGGGATTACAATTAATTCCAAAGAGTTTCAGATACATGGCTTAATACCTTTCTCTTCGTGGTAACTTGTATCCTGGCTGATAATTAGAGCAGATAGAAAGATTTGGCTTTGGTGTGTTTGCCACTGCACCCCACTGGGAAGAGACAGAAACTTGACTATTTTTTAAGATTCATAAAGTTCCTTCTGTCAGTCGTTGTAAAACTCCCTGAAGCAGGGAGATGCGTGACAGCTATGAGAAGCTGATATTTGGAAAAGAGACACGACTAACGGTGAAGTCAAGCAAGCTGGAAAGACCTAAACTCACAGTGTTCCTTACGTGCTTTTGCTCCCTTCCCTGTTTCAGGCCTTTTGGCTCTTTTCTGTAGGGATTCTAAGGGAGTCAAATGGAAATGGATTAAAGAGAATCTGGAGCCCCGTGGGTGCTCAGAAATGATAAATGAAAGGAATAAGAGACAGAAAGGGAAACAAAGTTGAAAAGCAGGAATATGCTTTTCACTGCAGCTTGATAAGACTGAGATGGGAGGTGGGTGTCAGAGAAGGGTGTCATCACTCCAGTTGCTATTACAGAACACTCTGTTTTCCTAGGATCACTATCAAGGGCAGTGTCCTCTTATGCCAAAGGGATGAGTCAAGTCCCTATATTTCTGGAGTAGCTGCCTTTGGGCAGGCAGAGTTGGTCAGGCAGATAGTACAATCCCAGTTCAGTGTGCATGGAGGAGGCCACCTGACGTTGCCACCTGTATCTGCTCCACTCAGTGGCAGCATAAATTCATGCCAGGTGGGTGTGGATTTGAAATATGCCAGTGCCACTACAAGGCTGAATATTGAGTTGTTGTGATCATCTTGAATGTGTGAGATGCCTCCAAGTGAAGTCTGGTTCTAATGAGCAGGGTGCAGGTTGGACCAATATGGCCCATTTTCTGTTGAGTTTCTCCAGGCCCAGTGGTGTGGGAGCCAACATTAAGAGACTGACATTTGAGCTAAGGATCCTACTGACTGAAATATGCCAAAGGGATCTGAAAGGCCAAAACTGCCTTCAGAGCTCGGCCTTTGTTGTTAGCTCTCTGGCAGTCGTCATTTCAGCAAAATGCATCCACTTAGAAAGGTCAGCTCTTCATTAGGCAGACAAATGAGAACAACATATTGACCAGAGATAAGGAGTTGGGAGCCCAGATCTCAGCCTCTGAGAGCCTGGCATTTCCACTTCTTTAATCACGTGAGCCGGTGAGCATATGCTGTCTCAGAGAAAGCAGATCAATGGTGCCTGAGGACCTGGTGTCACCAAGCTAGGGCTTAGAGACGGAAATGAGATGCAGATGGGGATGTTGTGTGAATTGGGGAATAATAGAGAAGGGAGGAGGAGACAGGGAGTTCAATGATGCTTTTTAAAACCCGCAGCATGTGAGAAATTGTAATGACACAAAGGCGAAGAAGTATGTATTGCATATAATCCTAGCAAGTTTCCTACCATTCCCAACAGAATCTGGCCTCACTGTGGCTCCAACTCACAGATCCTATAGGTAATGCCAAATGGTACCTGAGATGCCTTTTGAAATGGCATCAAGAAAGACTGGGCTCTGAAATCTTTGAGAGTCACCTGTCAGTTATTGTAAAGGTTTGGATGGCTGTGTGACAGCCTCCTACAACAAGCTGATGTTTGGGCCAGGGACAAGCTTATCAGTCATTCCAAGTAAGTCTCCCTGGGATGCTGCCTGTGGCGTGCGGTGGGGCTAACAGTATCATGCATTAGGGCTTAAATGGCTTTGCAGATGGCATGGTGGTTGAGGACACAAAATTGAGAGAATCAAGATACATTGACTCCGATCAGAAAAACAGGTCACGTAATAGCAAATATAGGTTTAGTCCTTAAAAGGTAGCATAGATAACATGGGACTTGAACGTGGCAATTTGAAAAACAACCTGTGGTCTGTCAGCACGTTCTCACTGCACATGGGGGATAAACAGAGGTGGGGGAATAAGCAATGGACATTGCATGATGGGGGTGCTAGCGAAATGAGGCAGGTCAGAAAGAAGCAAGGTGATCAGAGCCCCGTACGGAGTTAATCTAGAGAAGATGAATTGTTCCATAAGGTTCACAAAGAAATAAAGTCCAAAGATGTAATAAGGAGTCCTGATTAAAATCCACTTCAGAATCATACGATCATCAGGAAAGAAATTAAGTCTTAAAAGAAAAAGAATTTTTTAAATGCCCGAGCATAAAACAAATGGACCTACACCTTTAATTAGACAGCAAGTCGCACAAAATGCACATTAGCCTTCCTTTTAATCCCCTCTCAGGAGGAATGAGTCCCTCCAGCTGCACATGGTCACAGCTGCTCTAAGCCCTGGAGCTCCTTCCCAGTAATACACTTGCTCCTGCGCCTGCACAGGGGAAGGAGATGCCTGCCTGCCTGCCGGTCTCTGCCTTTTGGTCCATCACTTGGCGGGGCCCCAGGTGTAAGCTCTGGCTGTCTCTTCTGCCTGGTTTTTGTTGAGCTTCCTATCACAGTGGAACATCGGTAACCAGTTGTATTTTGGGACTGGGACAAGTTTGACAGTCATTCCAAGTAAGTCAAAGAAAATTTTCCATCACCATTGTGTTGAGCAAACCCTTTAAACTGCAGAAACAGCTGTCAAAGTCTGCTACTCTATTTCTCTGCTTCTAGGTATAACTTTATCTGGATCAGAGTAAAGAGGCGCCCCCACACCCGAGAATGATTTATGCTTGGACAGGTCTTTATTTCATTTCTTGAAGTATCTATCTATCTATCTATTATCTGTCTATCTATCTAACTATCATCTATCTCAGAAATAGTTGTTTTTAACAGTTAGTTCTGTGCCTCACCCAAATTGTCATTAACTAAATGCAGATGTGCTGCCACACTGATAAACTTCATTGGAAGAAAACAAAAAAACCAAACCCAGAGAATGTTCCTTGAACATTCCTGAAGTAGGGGAGCAGGTGATGTCACTTGCAGTGACAGCTGGCCTCTCTAGGTCACCCCCACATCTGTGCCAACCAGAGAAGCTGGGCCCTTTATGGCACAAGCCTCAGGAGCAGAGAATGGAGGGACATTCCCAACTGAGAGGAGAGGGACTAAGAGGCTAGAAGGGAAATGAGGTGACTTTACAGAAAACCGAATATGGGATGGTGTAAAGGGATGAGAAAGATGGCAGGGAGTCTCCACACTCACTCTTGTATTTAGACCTGGGGGATGCACTGATAGATACCACGTGGAGAGAGAAAGGATTTCTGTTTCTCTCTGAAGAAAATGTGGCAGAAAATCAAAAGAGATCGCACATGTCAAGCATCTCCTAATTACAGTCGTTCATTCTGGTTTCTCTCAGTTGTCCAGCAGGAAATGGTAGGAAAGGGTCACTGGTGCCTTTGATGTTGTGGAAGCATTGCAGGAAGGAGATTTGCAAGAAATGGGGCAGGGGTTTGCAGTAGAGTTGGGAGAGTTTAGAGTGATGGTTTTTGTAATGACTTAGAACACTGTGTATCTAACTTTGGAAATGAGAAATTAACCTTTGGGACTGGAACAAGACTCACCATTATACCCAGTAAGTTCTTTATCCTTGGTCAGGAAATCAGCCTGCATAAGATTCTGGGGGTCATAGTAGACATGTGGGCTTACAGAATTTTCATCTGTCCTTGTTCAGAACTGGTCGAGACAGGCGGCAACCAAATATCTGAGTTTTCCGGGGGAACTCCAGTCCTGACTATTTAATTCAAAACTAGAAAATATGATTCACAATTCTGTTTTTGCTGCTGCCATCAAGTGCTAATGTGGCATGTGAAGAGAATTCAGGCAGAATGACTGCATCTTCACTTTTATCTTGTGTGATAGTTTTAACTTTGAGTACTGCAAGTATTTGGGAGAAATGGTAGAAACATAGAATATCAAAGAGACAAGCAAACCAAGAGACCCAGAGAGGCAGGCAGATGGAACGTCAGGCAGTATAATTTTACAAAACTAATTCAGTGTGTGTCTCTCTCTGCAAATGGCAAGGTATCTGGAAAGGTGCTAAGAGCTAGTGCTCTGGGCGGGGCAGGATTATCTAAATAGAACACTAAGCACTGATCTCAGGGGGAAAGTTTAAACTTGGAAATCTCTGGGTTTGATTTTTTCTTTTTTTCCAATGAAGTTTATTAGTGTGGCAGCACATCTGCATTTAGTTAATGACAATTTGGGTGAGGCACAGAATTAACTGTTAAAAACAACTATTTCTGAGATAGACAGATAGATAGATAGATAGATAGATAGATAGATAGATAGATAGATAGACAGATAGATAGATACTGGATATATATACACAGGGTAGAAGAATGTGAGAAACATGGGCAAATAGATTCTTTTGCACCTGCAATTAAAAGCTGTGGAAAAGTTGAATATGTTCACTTCGTAATCAAAGACAACCACACAAAATAGAACAGAAAGCACACTTGCAAGAGCGAGAACTGGAGGTATGGAACCTTTCTGTCTTAATCACTCAGTTGCCTAGAATAATCTTTTTTATATTTTGCTGCATTAGAAATTAAAGGCATGAGTATTGAGGATTTCGGTAGGTCAGACTTTTATAGTGACAATTACATTACAAAGCACCTCTCAGCTAGCTTGGATAAAGCACCTTTAAACATCAAAGTCTTTTTCTTCTCTCTGGATAAGATAGAAAAACGGTCTCTCCTCATTCTGTATCTAAGGACAGGGGCTCCGAGACTTCCAGACTTACAAAGTGAGACTGCAGCAGAGCTGAGCCGTGGGACCTGGAAGGACCCAGTGACGGTCAGTCTGCTGCCTCCCACAGGTGCTATAGTAGCCACAACCATTCAGGGAACTGTCCCCAGGTGAGAACGTAACACACGCAGGGAAAATCCCACTGCTACTAAGAGCAACTCAGCATAAGAATGTCCTACCCAGCAAGGGACAGTCAGAGGGCTCTAAACCAGACCCCCAAATATTTGAAAACTTTATCTGGAAGTCAGCTATAACAAGTTCGTTTTCCAAGTCGTGCTTCCAGAAGCTGTTGGTGGTTGGTAGTTGCTAAGGGTTTTGAAACTAGAGGACATCACGGCAGAGTGGAATTATTTGGAACAAGGGGTTATGATTAGAATTCATGAGATGAAAGAAGATTCTGGCTGGAGGACTAGAAAAATCCTGAAAGAAAAGATACAGTAAACCTTGGGGGAGTTGTAGCATTTACCCTAGTCCAAGCAGCAAAGAGCAGAGGGAAGCCAAATTCCAATAAACAATTGGCCTTTTTACTTTTACAAGTTCCTGCAATTATTACAATGTCTTCAGCCTCTTGGGCAAATATCAACAGGTCCTAAATGCAAAGTGGAACAGTCCTCTGTTTCCAGAACCAAGTAACTCGGCCCCACCCCACATACCACCCATGCTCAACCACTGTTTTTGTAGAGGAGTTTGATGCTGTGTGGACTATGGAAACAAGCTGATCTTCGGCACAGGAACCATTTTGAGAGTCAAGCCTTGTGAGTATAAAACACACTCAAGTCCCAACCTGGGTTTCGTTGCATATCAAATAAATTTTTTCTGGCTGAGAAGTATTTGATTCTAAAGAAAGGAGAAGTGAAATTCCAGGTGCAACACAAGCATTTCATTAGTGTGATGCATTAAGAATTTCCATGGGTTGCCTTTGAGAGCGTTTATCACATCCGTTCACTAGTGAGACCCACAGTTTTAAAATTCAGTTAAATTTGAAAAAAAAAAAAAAATGTCAGCATCTCTGTGACCACAGTGCTTGCTATTTGGGTGTCTAGACTTCCAAAATGGAAACCTCAATCTGTAGTTTCGAGCTTGGAGATTTATCCTGAGCCTGTGACTTAGAGATGTGTAAGAAAAGCTACACACTGCTGGACTTTGTAGGGCATTTGTGGGATCAGTGTCATGAAGAAGCCTGGGTAGACAGGTTGGTGAGGAGACACTGGTGACAGGTGTCTGCCCTGTTTCTGTAAAGCTGCTGACAGCAGTGAGAAGAAAAGCAGCGGAGACAAGCTGACTTTTGGGACCGGGACTCATTTAGCAGTTAGGCCCAGTAAGTCTGAGCAGAAAGTAAGATCTTTATGCCTTTTCCTATTATTTGTTCTAGCCTGATACTTGAGTTGTCCTCCTTTGGATTCCAGATCAACAAACCATGGTGGCTTTTCATACTTCTTTTCATCTTTGTGGCTAAGGGCCCTCCATTCTTCCCATCTCTCCTACATGAGGGTCATGTGGCCAGGTCCACACTCATCAAGAAACCAACAGTGAGGCAGTTGGTTGGCAGTGTGTCAAGAAACTGAAGTCATCATCTCCAGGGCCCTTACTCTGGTTATGTGTGTTTCAAGCTTTTACGCCAGCAACAGAGGAGAGGGAAAAGTGACCAGTAGCAATGACCAGGGCTATTAGCTGTACCTGGTGTCTGTGGGTTTCAGAGCAGCTGTGGAGGTTCTGGGAAGTTCAGGGCATGAGTTTTTCTGGCAGAGGCGTTTACGTAAAGGGTTGGCCCAGAGTGCGTATTCAGGAGGAGGCGCTGACAGACTCACCTTTGGCAAAGGGACTCGTCTAATCGTCCAGCCCTGTAAGTGCTTTTGCCTGGGAGGTGCGGTTCAAAATGTAGTCCTCATGGGGGCATTTCTAGACGTTGGCTTATGTGCTTCTGGTGTCACTACCATTGTGGGCACTGTCCTAAGTACATGGGAAGTTTTGAGCCATGTAGAGAAGGAGGTGATGCAGTTTGTGCTTTAGAGGACTCCTGAGATCTGCCCTTTGGCAACTGTGTTTGAGTGGGAGTCCATCATTGGAAAATCTGGATGCCAGCAGACAAAAGATATGAGCTTAGGACGGGTCACGAACATATGGAGGCCACTTTGCCAGCAGCACCTTTGCAACGAAAATTGCTCTCATAGGAAATGTGGAAATGGCTGTGTAGATAGAGATTTGGCCATTTCTCCTTTTCTGTCTTTATACCTTCTTCTCTACCTGACTTAGGGACCTTAAATTAGAACAGTTATTAATCATTTGATTTCTCGGCCCCATCACTCATCAAGTATGACAAGAGGGATTCATTAAGACAAAACCCAGAAAGAGAAAGGACAAAGAATTCAACTCTCAATGTCTTCAGAGTTGAACCTGACAGCTCCTCAGCCTTAACCATCTAGTCAGCACCCCATGATCAACTGAGGTCAAAAAGGGCAACCAGCAGGTAATGTTAGTCAAGTGGGTATCTGGCCAGAGCCCTGCTGCCCTCATAGGAATTAATACTGTGGAGTTTGGGAAAGGGAAATGATTCCATGAGGGCTCACCCAGGTTGCCCATCTGGGAGAGATCATGGGGAGAGTTCTGAGTGAGGGAGGGAAGACCAGATGGAAAGTCAAGCAGCAGGTTTCTGTTATGAAGCATCTCACAGTGTAAACACCGGCACTGCCAGTAAACTCACCTTTGGGACTGGAACAAGACTTCAGGTCACCCTTGGTAGGTAACAGAAACTGTAAGGTAACTTAACTGTGTGTTCCTTTAAAACAAGGGATACTGCACAGGGGATATCCTGGTTGGATGTAGTCCTTCCTTCCTTCCAGCGGGAGGTGATCTCACTGAGGATACATACCTGCATTCAGTCAGTTCTTGTGCTATTTTTATACCTGTTACAGAGGTTTTCCTTTCCACCTGTGAAAACAGAACCTCTCTGCTCCAAGCTTCTTCAGTCTTTATTACCCTGTGTATATCCTTTAGAACAGTGGTTTGGGAATTAATTTATCATCAGGACTTTGTCACTCTGGGCAACAGAATGAAAGGGCTCTCAAATAGAGAACAGAGAGTCCTGAATACTCAGATAACTTTTCCAGAGTGATATGTGTTATGTGTAAATGGGATGAAGTGGGCTAGAATGACCTTCTAATGGCTGTTTTGGAGACACACTAAGGAAACTTGCTTAATATCTTACTCCCTTAGCTTGTTAGAACATTGGTAAAGTAAAAGCAAAACCTTGACCCTCTAGGAACATAAACAAATGCCGACTCCTCTCCCCCAAAGCACTGCCATGTTTCATTATGTGCAATTATGAAATAAATACATGATAATTTATATGAACTTACATAGATGAGTAGTTTGGGTATTTTGAACCTGTGGGTAAGATGCAAATTGTAGAAGTTCTGGAGCATCTCACCAGGCAGTTCCTCATACAAAGTGGTCCCTGAAGACAAATAGTGTACCTGGGCACGATCTGTTTGCAGTATTGGTTTATGCACCGTTCGGGGACCTGTTTGAAAGCTGATTACGTGCCAGTGTGCCAATTCAGGGTCTCAATTAACTGTACTCAGTGCCCTGAAAAGTGCCCATGTTTACAGTCTAGAAGCATGACAAAATGGCCCCATTCCTGTAGGAAAAGAAGAACGGAACTGTGTGTGATATGGTACTGATCAGTGCTGCTCTCCCTTGTCCCTGCCATGCTGAGAGCTGGTTGCAAGGTTTCCCCAGGGGGTTTTTGTTAAAGCAGGTATTACTGTGACAATAACAATGACATGCGCTTTGGAGCAGGGACCAGACTGACAGTAAAACCAAGTAAGTTGGGGGAATGGTTCAATCTTGAAAGCTGACCTGAGTGAGCAGTGGTGCTGTTCTGGGCAGTTTCTGTGGCGTTAAGACACTGCCACTCCCAAGAGGATCTAAGCACCTGGTTTCTTTGTGCCTGAGACCCTGAGCTGGTTGGAAGTCTGTTAGTTGGTGAATTCTGGCAATCCTAAGAATTAGGTCAAGAAGAAGTAGAAAATTTCACTGGTTTCGTCATTGGCTCTGGATATATAAAAATGCTAAATATAAGCCAGGCGAGGTGGCTCACTCCTGTAATCCCAGCACTTTGGGAGGCCAAAGTGGGCAGATCATGAGGTCAAGAGATGGAGACCATCCTGGCCAACATGGTGAAACCCCATCTCTACTAAAAATACAAAAAATTAGCTGGGCGTGGTGGTGGGTGCCTGTAGTCCCAGCTACTCAGGAAGCTGAGGCAGGAGAATCACTTGAACCCAGAAGGCAGAGATTGCCATGAGCCAAGATCGTGCCACTGCACTCCAGCCTGGCGACAGAGCGAGATTCCATCTCAAAAAAAAAAGAACTATGGCTGAGAAAGTGGCATGGTGCTCCTGGTCCCTAAAATAGCCACTGGGCCCCCGATGTTGACCACCTGTGCTGGGTGCTATTGTCCTCATGTGCCTCTGGCACAAGCATTCTGTCAGAACCCAGTGTTCTAGGAAGAAAACAGGGGATTTAAGATCAAGTTCAGATCTATCTGCACAGCCAGCTGTTAATTTTAGAGAACTGTCCTGACCTTGCAAAGGAACTGGGAACAGAGGCTGCAAGGTGGGGAGACTTCCACTAGAGGGGAAAATGATCTCACTTTCTCAGTCTCCCCCTCCATCCTTCCCACCTGTTGATTATTGTAAAGCCCCATAGAACTGTGTGAATTATGGAGGAAGCCAAAGAAATCTCATCTTTGGAAAAGGCACTAAACTCTCTGTTAAACCAAGTAAGTGTTGGGGATTCAAAGTCCTGATTTATCATCAGGACTTTGTCACTCTGGGCAACAGAATGAAAGGGCTCTCAAATAGAGAACAGAGAGTCCTGAACACTTGGATAACTTTTCCAGAGTGATATGTGTTATGTGTAAATGGGATAAAGTGGGCTAGAATGACCTTCCAATGACTGTTTTGGAGACACATTAAGGAAACTTGCTTAACATCCTATACCCTTAACTTGTTAGAATATTGGGGAAGTAAAAGCAAAAGCAGTAAGTGCAGCTAAAGTACAATGCAGAGTGAGTGAGAAGAGACTTGCCAACTCCTTTCTCTGTTATATCTTCCCCCCACCTTCATCCTTGAACCCCACAGAATTGCTCCTGTCCATGCCCCTGGCTGTTCCCAGTCCAGACCAGCACGTCCTTCTGCTGGACATAGGAAATCCCCAGACTTCATAACATGTCACAGGGCCCCCTCCCTCAGGTGGCAGATCTCAATATTGATCACCCACATCACTGTAGGGAGTGGTGACCTTTTCAGCAATGGTGCCATGGAAGAGGGAAGCTTTATTTACACCATCAAGGGCCCAGGGATGATCCACAGTCTGTGTGACCGCTGTGTGATTGGTTTCCAGACATTAGCTTTAATAGGAATCATAGGAGAAGGGACAGGGTGGCTACTGCAAGGGGTTTTTTGTTTAGGGAGAACACACTGTGGAACTCAAACTCCGGGGATGCACTGAACTTCGGCAAAGGCACCTCGCTGTTGGTCACACCCCGTGAGTTCTTGTGGTTTACTAATTGTCCTTTCTGGAAAGAAATCCGATGGGACCTGTTGAAACACAGCTGAATTTAATTGCTTTGCTTAGCATGCAGTTGTTAACTATGTCTGATGTGTGCGCAAGATATGAATACATGTTTCCCTGGAGGCTGGATTTGGTTATCAGGTCTCGGGGCAGTTTGATAAATTGTGCTAATGCTACAATCACTGTTTTTCAAAGGTCCACAAAGCACGTTGTGGCTTTGGGAAAGGCAGAGATAAGAAACAAAGCTTTGTGATAGAGACAGAAACAAGCCCATGAAAAGGGAAGCTACCAAAGCAATGGCATAGCCAAGGAAGTGTGTCCTCAACAGATAAGTGGCAAGGACCCTGTTGAGCTGATGCTTGTGTCGTCTGGTAGAATTAAAAAATAAGGCGAGTGAGCTGGGCGCAGTGGCTCACGCCTGTAATTCTAACACTTTGGGAGGCTGAGGTGGGTGGATAGCTTGAGGTCAAGAGTTCGAGACCAGCCTGACCAACATGAAGAAACCCCATCTCTACTAAAAATACAAAAATTAGCTGGGTGTGGTGGTGGGCACCTGTAATTCCAGCTACTTGGGAAGCTAAGGCGGGAGAATCGCTTGAACCCAGGAGGCAGGGATTGCAGTGAGCTGAGATCATGTCACTGCATTCCAGCCTGGGTGATAGAGCGAGACTCCGTCTCAAAACAAAAGAAAGAAAAGAAAAATAAGGCGAGTGGACTAAGGACTCAAGTGAAGGGAGGGGCAGCAGGAGTTCCAAGCTTGGCATGGCTTTCTTCCTCTACCAGAACAGCAGAACAATGTAACTTTTTCTAGAGAGAGAACAGAACCCTTGAGGTATCACATGGATGGGCTTGCTTGTTTGGATAGCCCCCTTCCTCACCGCAAGTCCCCACATGGACTTCACCCCCTTACCTAGGCTGGCCGAACCAACCCTATGGGAGAGGCAGAGAATCCCAGGACTAGGGAGGGCCTCCCCACATCCACTAGATTATCTGTAATAAAACAGAATATTTATCCGAGTTGTGAAGCTGTCAGGGAGCAGGTAATCATGATGGATTATAAAAAGCAATATTGAAAATTGTACAAGCTATCTCCACACCTGGAGAATTCAGTAGGTTTTTTTGGTTGTTATTGGGGTTTTTTTCTGTTAGAATTACAGAAACAGGGGTGCTTTCCTGCAGGCACCCTATTTGCAAAAATGTCTGCCATCTCACATTTCAATAGTATTTCATCAACAGTTCTCTGCACATGAACCAGCTGTGACAATAAGGTAATGTGGCTGATTTGTTAACAAATCGAGTTCACACATTTCAATGAGTGGCCCAGTCAAAGCACTCAGCTTGAAGCATCCAACACTGTCCATTGCTTGCCCCTCACTGAAACCACCCTCAAAGGCCAAAACACTTTCTTTTTGTAGCATCCATGATGGCTGTATCTTTTAAAGGTGGATTTTACTTTTATTGATAATCAAAATCCTTTCAGAACCGAGACTATTAAATTTAGGGGGAATCGACTAGTTACTGATACTGTTTTGGATCCAAAAATAGATGTGACTATAAAATAATGTCATGGGTTTGTTTATGTGGCTCATAAACTGGCTCTCAGGGGGAATCCTAGATGGAATATTTCAGAGGGTTCAACAGTCATTTGGATATTGAAGTCCTCGTATGTTCGCTAAATCAGCCTCTTTAATTAATAAACATGCATAAAGATAGCATGAGATTGAAGAACTTTTGCAAACTCAGACCCAATAGCAGCAGTGAAGACTTTCTCTATAAATTAAGATACAATCCCAAATAAATTACTTTTAGAAAAATATGAGGTCAAGGCCTTTCAATGGGGAAAGTGCATGTAATGCCGTATTTATTCATGGAGAGTAAAGCTGCTTCCATAAATGGTAACATTGCGTTGGTTTATGTAGAGACTCATAACACTGTGGCTACCTCAGGAATCTACAAATACATCTTTGGAACAGGCACCAGACTGAATGTTTTAGCAAGTGAGTATTACAGACAAGACAAGCTTTATGTTAAAGGTTGTTGGTGTTCATGTTTGAGGGACAAGGGAAGGTAGGACAAGGGAAGTACCCGTGTAAACAGTGCAAGCTAAAATCACTGCTATCTGAAGTGGTAATTCTGGTTCCCTCTACTCTGGACAGGAGGGGTGAAGGAGAGCTCTGAGGTTTACCGTGATGGACTTGCTGCCAATTTCATAAGAATTGTATCCATCGTTAGAAAAATGTTTATGACTTGAAGGTCTCAAGAAACTCCTGTAAACACAACAGGAGTTCTGTGTTCTTTATTCTCTTCTTTTAAAACTATATTCTCACTTTACATTTTTTACTCATTTTCTGCCTCTTTTATGCCCCTCTCCTCTGTGCAACTCAATGCTTCATCTGGGCATTCATGTTTTGAGAAATCATCTCAAGGGGAAATCATGTCCAGATCCTAGCATGTCACTCAAAGCTCTCTAAAATCTGGGCCCTTTCTGTTCTCCAAATTTATTTCCAGCGATTCCCTTTCATGAATGCTCTGCTCCAGGAAAACTAGGCATCTGCCTCCCTTGAATATTTACACATGCCCACACCTGTACCCTGTGTCCATATATCAGACATCCTGGACCCACCACCTAAAACAGGCTTGCACAGGTGACAAAATTTGGTTTCACCGTCTCTCAGCCTTGAAACCCAGCATAGGCATTACCAGATTTAGTTTCATAGGAATGGTGTGAAAAATTATATCATTTTTTCATTAAGCAGGCCAAGGTAAGAGATCCATCAGACAAAGAAGCAAAGCAGGGAGGAGAGAGATGGCTTCTGTAATGGGTTTGGAAAGGAGAGATCTGTCCCTGAAATAACACTAATATAATCCAAGTCAGAGATTTACAGGCTGCATGTTTGTTGGTTTCCCTTTGGAGTTCTCCATTCCTAATGCCAGTTGTTAAGCCCCTGGTCCTCAATGTGGCCGGGGCTGAGGAAGTAGGAGGAGACCATGCTGGCCACTCAGTGGTGGTGCCCATGGAGTTTCGGGCTCAGACTTTCTGTGAGGTACCTCAAAATTGAGAGAAGCTCAAAAGGATCATGCAGGAAAAATGGGAGAAGCCACCTTCTTAGTCATAAAAGGATTGTTTCTGATTAGTCCTTGAGCTGTGTTATGTCCTGGGGAAGGGACGGTAAGAGTGGAAAAGTCTCTCCTAGGACAAGGATAGGAAGTGCTGAAAAGTCCTTTTCCTGGTGACTAGCAAAGCAGGGGATGAAAAGATCTGGAGTTGGAGTCCAGGGTGGATTCCAGGGCAGACAATTGCATAGGACTGTCTTGAGTTCTGTGGATTGAAAAGGTTGGGCATCCCTTCAGATGTTCCTGAGCTGACCTCAGTCAGAGGTGCCTGGCTTGAGCACCCAGAAGGTGTGATCAGCACGCCAACCCCTCCTGCCAGGTGGACCGTGACAGCTTCCCTCAGTCCCTCCCACTGTGACAACAGTCTCTCTGACTGCTTTTGCTTTGGTGCTGTGGACATAAACTGTCCCTACTATGTCCTAGTGAGGTATATAATTTTCAGAACCCTGGAGAATAATTATCTAAAACAACAGTGGGTATGCTAGGATTTTGGGATTCAGTATTCTGGGCCTGTACAGGAAAACTCTTTCTTTAGAACATGTAGAAAGACTATCCTTTATTTATCCAGTATGGAAACAGTCGTGAAATCCAAACTGACACTGGGATCCTGTGCCAGGTTATTACTGTGACAATTACTTAATATTCTCTGTGCTCACGATATCGCTCCTTCCAGAAGATCTTTAGGGAAAACTTAGTTCAGTTTCTAGGAGGTTTTTGCTCAGCTGAAGATCACTGTGTGAATAATAATGCAGGCAACGTGCTCACATTTGGAGGGGGAACAAGGTTAATGGTCAAACCCCGTGAGTATCTCTGCTGAATCCATAATGAATGCTCTAATTTCAAAAGGAAGCCATAGCACTGAGCTCTGTTTTCTGTTTTCTCTACTTAATTTTTTTATATTAATTATAATGGTTACACGTTATCAATACATGGCATATGTATAAGTGAAAATGGACATACATATAACTACCTGGCATGGGAACAAATGTGCTGGAGAAAAACAGATTTCTTGTCCTTTTTGTCTTAACCATTTGGGTCAGAAAGTCTGACTGAGTAGAACATGGGCTGGGTGAGCACTGCAGTGGGAGAATCCTTCTCCAGCGGCTTTGTCAGGATTATGCTCCTTGCTGGCCTGGTCAGAAGGCAGCTTTGTCAGGAGGTGGAGGGATGAACTAGTTAACCTCAGAAGAGCCTTTCCACCCTGACCATGCTGTGAATAGACCGCCATAATAAACAGTCTTTTCCGCTGCCTCTGGCCAGGGTCCCAGCTGGAGGAGACCGCCGGCCAGATTTGGGGATTGAAAGGGATTTCCTGATACACATTGGCCTGGTCGGTTTTGGTAAAGCTTTCTATGACTGTGTAATGCTGGCAACAACCGTAAGCTGATTTGGGGATTGGGAACAAGCCTGGCAGTAAATCCAAGTGAGTCTTCATGTTAACTCTGTCAAACCTGTCTGTGCAGTTTGAAATATCTCAGAAATTGCCTCCTTCTTTTTAGCCCTGATGTTTAAAATATCTAGTTATGGCTAGTGTTTTCTTCCTGTGTCCACCAAAGCTGAACCCTTGCCTACCCCTCAATCAAAATAACTAGGTAGAGGGATCCAGATGAGCAGGGTAGGAAGGCCATTGGAGTGTTCAGCTGTTTTCTTAGAGAGCAAACATATTCGTGCATTCCAAAAAAGCCTGTCTGGGAGCACTGAATATTACAGAAGGTGAAAGTGTGCAGCACATTTCATGGCCGCTTTAGTCTGCACTGTGCCAGCCTCACAGTGGGCCATTGGTAAATACTGCTGCTTTCCAGCCAAAGACAGGTCAAGTGCTGGGAACTCTCAGGACTCACAGCCATGCTCGTGACCATGCTAGAGCACATCTCCCCAGTGTGGATTATCCAGAATGACTCAAACTTGCCATATAACTCCTGCATCTCTCAGTTCTCTTTGGCTTAGAATCTCATTGTGGATGTGCTAGAGGTAACAGGAAAGGAACTGATTTCATCCTAATTCTGGCCTCTTCTGAGAAGTTATTCTCTGCAAGAGTCTTCAGGACCATCTTACAGACCACCTACACTGTTCAGAATTTTGTTCCACACACCAAATTGTGTTCCCAGCAGTGTTTGCTGTGGCTTTGACCGAGGCCAGGTCCTGAGTCAGTTTTGGAGCTCCAGGCTTGGCAAAGCTGGATAAGGGCAAGGAGAGTTGTCCACAGAGCCAAAGGGCTTCAGGCAAGACATCTTGGATACAGACATTAATGAATTTCTAAATGGGCTTCTATGTGCTAACTTGATAAGATTCTCTGGGGAGAAGGTCATCCTTACCTTTGCAGCTCTAAATATAAGACACATGCAGAAAAAAAAAAAAAAATGGGAAATGTCTGTTACAGTGCCAAAATGAAGATAATGGGTATAAATATTGAATTTGTTTTAATATTAAGTTTATGAAATGTAAGTCTTTCAGAAGAACTATCTCGGATATATTTATTAGGTCAATGAACTATTTTATCAATGTGACTGGTATACACACTTCAAAGGAGAACCCAAAATGGCAGGCAGGGGAGAGTGGCTAATGAAAGGTATGGCATAGAGGTTAAGAATATGAATTTTGGAATCAAACTGTTCAGACAAATCCTAACTCTGCACGTTACTTAATCTCTTTATGCCTCATTTTTCTCATCTGTAAAATGGGAATGGTAATAGCACCTAGCTCACTGAGATGTTATGAGATTTAAAGGGCTAATACCTATAAATGGACCTTGCATGGTGGCAGGCCAAGAGAAAGTTTTCAGTTAATACGTTTTTATTGCTACTAGGTCAGGTTGCTGGAGGGAAGGGGGAAAGATGGAAATGATCCCCATTGACAGTTTTTGTAAAGTACAGCATTAGAGTGTGCCTCTAGCAACACAGGCAAACTGATCTTTGGACAAGGGACAACTTTACAAGTAAAACCAAGTAGGTCTGGATGTTTCCAAGTGAACTGCAGTTATCCACTGTGTTCATTTTTTTGTTTAATCTTCTCTGTCTCAACTTCTAACCAAAGACTCTTACTCTTAGGTTATATTTTCCTTTTAAAGTAAGTAGAATGTGTGTAAAGTCTGGTTAATAGGGTCTTTTCTAACTCACTTGGTTTCAGCTAGAGGCAAAAAGAGGGGTGTATTGGATCTGGAATTCCTAGGTTAAGGCTGAGAGAATGTCAGTTTGGCTGACTTGGAAGAAATAAAAACATCAAATGTGGGTGGTTCACACAAAAGAAGGTGGTTTTCATAATAATATACTAAAGTAGAAAAACCACCCTTGTGACCACCAGAATTATTCAAGTTCTGTCTTCCAAGGAGAAAACGGGCAGCATGGAAATGGTATGTTTTTGTTTGGGGGAAGAAAATGGGGAGAGAGAGAGAAAGGGGACTATTCGTTGTTTGGACTGTTAAGAAACATGGAAGACAGCACTTCTCGTTGGAAGGTTTTTCAAAGGTTATCACCAAGCAGAAGTCCAAATGTGTGTAACATACCCCTGGCAAACTTTATAGAAGAAGGAAGCTGGGAGCAGTGGCTCTCACCTGTAATCTCAGCATTTTGGAAGGCTGAGGCAGGAGGATCACTTGAGGCCAGGAGTTCAAGACTACCCTGGGCAACACAGTGAGACCCCCCCATCTCTACAATAAATAAAGAAATAAAATTTATTTAAAAAAATAGCCAGGCATGATGGCATGTGTCTGTCATCCTAGCTACTGAAGAGGTTGAGGCAGGAGGATCACTTGTGCCCAGGAGGTCAAGGCTACAGTTAGCCAAGATCACACCACTGCACTCAAGCCTGGACAACCAAGTAAGATCCTGTCTCTAAAAATAGATACTTAAAAATATAAAATAAATAAGTTAAATAAGGAGGAAGGAGAGGAAGAAAATTTAGCTTAGTAGAAAAGTGTTTTTGTACTGGGCAGAAACACTGTGTCAAACTGGGGTAAACAACCTCATCTTTGGGACTGGAACAAGACTCACCGTTATTCCCTGTAAGTCCTTACCACTTCACAAAAAAGCTCTTAATCTGTAATGACGAGTTCTCACATCCCAGACACCTAATGAATTTCTAAATGAGCTTCCATGTGTTAACCTGATAAAACTCTCTAGGGAGAAGGTCACCCTTACCTTTGCGGCTCTAAATGGAAGACGTGTTGTAAGAAAAATTGGGAACCGTAAATTGCAGTGCCAAAATGAAGACAGTGGTTACAAATATTGGGCTAGTTTTAATGTTAGGTTTATAAAATATAAGCCTTTCTGAAGAACCATCTCGGGGTACATTTATTAGTTTGTGTCTATACAGCCCAATTGTCCAGTTACTTTGATTAATGTTGGTAACTGATCCAGATATTTAGGGACTTCCTTGAGAAAACTTCTTTGTGCTCAAAGTTGCATGAATTGAATGTCACATTACCTAAATAATTGCCAAATCTGTTTTACTTTGTGCTGTATAGACTCAGCCTAATAAAAACAATTACTGTTGTGCTTTTTCCCAGTCTGTCTCCTCTCCACACAGAAAGTTTCCCTTCTACTATATGGCATCTCTTCACACGAAGAAAAGATACCCAGCAAGCCATTTGACTTATTGCTGCTGCTATTTTGCATTTATATGACTCCTTTCCTTAGAAGAGATTAAGACACTTTATACGACTTATTAGCTAAACAGATTGACAGCCTAATTAGGAAGAGAGAAACAGATTCTGAGTATCTTTTGTGGCTGCTGTTCCCACCCCTCGTGTGGAACATTTGGTCAGATGGCTCTTTGAGACAGAAATAAGACAGGGACGTGGTCTCTGTTTGTGGTGTGGGGCATCTCAGCTGCACCTAAGAGGTTGTCACAGGAGGTAGAACAGTACTAAATAGGTCAGGGCAACTGACACAGCCAGGAAAATTTCTTTCCCCTAGAACTTGTGTGTGCTCACCAAGCAGAGCGTGACTAATTTTGACATTCGCTGTTAGTGTGTGTCTAGCCTTCTTGCCTTAGTTTTCAGACCCTTCCTCTCTAGATCCTACTCCTTCCATCTCCAGCTCCTGTATGCAAATCCCTGCTCTCTCCTTTGAATTCCTGACTGCTATGCCCATGCCCAGCACCGGCACCCCCACGCACACTGCTGCCTGCCTCTGTAACCATCAGCTGTATTTCTGAGGAGTTTCCTAGCTCCTTGAGTGATCCTCAAATGGCCCAGGGCCCTGAGGGAATCTTTCCTGAGGGTTGGCCCCAGCAGAGCCCCTGCAGAGGTGGAGGTGGCCACCAAGGGACACAGACTGCCTGCATGAAGGCTGGAGCTGGGCCCAGGATAAGGAAAAGCCTCAGGAAGGAAGTGCTGACACGAAATAAGGAATACCATGGCATTCATGATATGCGTGTCTGAATCTTCTCTCATTCCTGAGAAGCTTTAGCTTCCACCTTGGGACACAAAACATGTGGTTATGAAGAGATGACAAGGTTTTTGTAAAAGAATGAGCCATTGTGGATAGGCTTTGGGAATGTGTTGCATTTCGGGTCCGGCACTCAAGTGATTGTTTTACCACGTAAGTATATCTTTTCTCATTTCTGTGGGCTGTTACGTCTGTAAATCATATAGAACAGTTCTTCACACACTTACACACACACACACACACACACATTTTGCAGTCACTGATGAGAAACAGTCTCTGGGTCTACCTACACAGTCAGTTTTACCATTAAGATGGTCAAATTCATTTTTTAAAATAACTTTGATTGGTTCCACTTAATGCTGCCAACAGCCAAGGGCATTAGCATGTCGTGGGAACCTAATCTATGCTCACTCACTGCTGTGGGAGGACAATCATTTCTTCTCCTCCCCTGGCAGTTAGACTTCAGAATCCAGCTGACCTTTTCCATGCCTGTCTCTTCTGGCAGATTAAGTGGTTATTTCCACTAACTTTCTTGTGGAAAAACACACAAGACAGATATATTCTCCTTCAGTTTTTACTAAGAAAGCTTTGTGGTTATTATTTCGACAATAAACTTCAGCTAGCATAGTCCCTGCTATTCATGTTAATAATATCCTGACTTGAACCATCATATTTTCCCCCACATTATTCACAATGCATTTCAATGCTGCAACCCACTGCACCATCCTCAGCCCTTTTATCTTCACAACGTTCTCTAATAAGGTAAACAGGGTCATACATCATCAAACATATGTCACAGACAGAAAAGCTGACACACAGACAAGTTAAATAATTTAAGTCAAACCAAAAGAAATCATACCTGGGATTAGAGCTTGAGATTCCCTATTTTCTTACAGTGAACTGTCTTAAGCTATCACTTAATGCATTGAAAACATAATAAGCACAGGCCATAGACATTTTCAGAAGATGAAACTTGACTGAAACAAAACCTGACTGTTTGATTGCTTTGGTGTTTTAAATGTATCCCCAAATCTTCTTTGCTATTGATAGTCATTTGGTGCCAGTGACGGGGAAGAGCCAAGGGGCTTAGGAGGTTTTTGTAGATCTCCGTATCACTGTGTCTTATGATGCCAACAAGCTCATCTTTGGGACTGGGACCAGATTACAAGTCTTTCCAAGTAAGTACTAGAAACCAAGAAGCCATTTTGAAAAGGTGTTTTGTTTTTCTTTTTTTCTTTTCTTTTCTTTTTTTTTTTTTTAAACGAAGTTTCTCTCTCTGTTGCCCAGGCTGGAGTGCAGTGGTGCAATCTTGACTCACTGCAATCTCCACCTCCCGGGTTCAAGCGATTCTCCTGTCTCAGTCTCCCAAGTAGCTGAGATTATAGACACCCGCCACCACGCCCGGCTAATTTTTGTATTTTTAGTAGAGACAGGTTTTCACCACGTTGACCAGGCAGGTCTTGAACTCCTGACCTCAGGTGATCTGCCCACCTCGGCCTCCCAAAGATTACAGGCATGAGCCATAGCACCCAGCCTGAAAAGGTGTTTTCTATAAACAGGCACGTTCTCACAGCACTGCAGGCCACCCTTTCCAACTCTGAGCTCTGTAGGGGTCTTTAACACCTATAGCTGCAGAACCCTCTTTAAACCAATTAATCTATATGTGAACAATTTAACCTATATGTGAACACCATGGTGCTGACTAAAATCTTAGCAGCAGTGAAAAGAAGGCACTAGAGCATCAGATGCATTATGACTCTAAACAAATGATCTGTTTCCCTCTTTTGCATTTTTATTTAAAATATCAGGGAAGATGAAGCAAGTTCAACTTCTCCAATTTGAAAACTGTTTCTGAATTATGCTTCCCTTGTATGCAGAGAGACCTAGATTGACTTTGGATGTTTGGTCATTCGATTTCATCATCTGTGTCCGGAATCTATAATGGGCAAGGGAATCAAATGTAATTAAATGAGCAAATAATCTTCAATAGCCAATATTCCTACGTTGTTTCATTGTTTTATGTGCTTTGCTCTAGACTTTTTATCTGGGCTTTATCTCTAATAGGATCCCCGGAAGGACAGTGAAGGTTTTTGTTAAGGTTTTTGTGTCTGTGTGGATAGCAACTATCAGTTAATCTGGGGCGCTGGGACCAAGCTAATTATAAAGCCAGGTAGGTCTCAGAGATGTGACTGTAAGGCAGAGGAGACGCTAGTTGAATAATGCACAAAATATAGCATGCAGATTATATTTTTAAGAACAATTCAGCCTGCTGGAGACAATGCACTCGACCCAAATGGGTTCTCCACTCCCAGTGAGAAGCAATGTCAGCCACCAACTCTTTTGTTTGGGATAGTAGCTTCCGGAATGAATAATGCTTAAGTAGCCCTCTAAGAGAGGAGAGCTGGGTTGTTAGGGAATATCTAATTCCCTCTGATATGGTTAAAACTCTTTCCCAAGGACAGAACCAGCTTCATTCCATTGGAAGACCAAATTCAGAGAAAAAGGAAAGGGTCACAGCCAAAGACGGTGAAATTTTCAAAGGTGAAAAATAGCAAGTCTGCAGCTCTCCTGACATCCTTGCCTCAGGCTGCTGTCCCACGTGGAGGGCAGATGCCTGCAAAGCTCTTGGTCACTGCTGGAGTCACTCAGGGTTCTGGGCTTTGGGATGTAACTTAAATGACAGTGTCAGGGCATGTCAGGGGAATATGAAGGCTGCAGCAATGCCTGCAAGTCAGCTTTTGCTGCACTGGGACTGAGATGTTCTAAGTCTGGAAAGACGCAAAGCTGTCCTCACCCCATCCTGCCATGCCCCCCCTTGAGGGTTAGTGTAAGGCTCTGAAGGACTGTGTGAATTATGGCAGTAGTGGAAACAAGCTCATCTTTGGAACTGGCACTCTGCTTGCTGTCCAGCCAAGTACGTAAGTAGTGGCATGTGTCAGGTGGATTCTGTGTCCACTGCAAGTGGGAAGCGACAGCCACCCTTTGGTGGAAAGGAGGTCTGAAGGTTGACTTTGTTCACTGCTGTCATCTCTTATCTGCTGTAATATAGCAGGCTGTCCAAATTTCCCATTCTCCTGAATGGCACACCACAGTCAGGGAAGGGGAAACATGCTAATTTTATGATAAACCTCAGGGGACAAAAAGACTACTGTGGGAAAATTTAGTTGAGAAAATCGAATTGTTCTCTACTAAATGCTGCAGGTTTTATGCTTCTGTGAACCCAATTTCCCAGTCATTCATTGAACCTGAACATACCTTTACCTGGGCAAATACAACCTCTGCTAACCTATTTATACAATTCTGTATAATAGAATTGTAGGTCCTATAGAAGAAGGCTGGTCCAAACGCCTTCTTCTATAGGCCATGTTTTATTTTTCTTCCAAAAGAGACTCCAGAGCCATCCTTGGGAAGAGTGCTGAGAAGTCAGGCAAGTCTAACTTCTAGGGGTTGGGTAGGGGAAAGAGAAGGCTAAGGGTAACTTAGCTCAGTATTAGAACTGTGATCCACGTATCTGTCACTCTATTTCCTACGTTTGCTTCCCTTTTGTTTTCTCTAGAATAAGTTCTTTATGTTTACTTTGGACACCCACTGCTCCCAGGATGAAAGGAGGGAAATGAGATCAGTTTTGAACGCTTCCTCTTGAAATGTAAAGAATCAGCAAGTTACAGTCATGTTGGGGACTTCTTCTCTCTCCAAGCTTAAATTTCTATTATGTAAGCCTTACTTTTAACCAAGAAAGTCAGTGACGTGGTATCACTGTCTGGAATGCTCACCCCTCTCTCTTTTCTCCAGATACTCCTTGTATACTAAAGCTCAGCCAATGCTCAGCTTTGTGATAAAGGAGCTGTTGTGTGTCTATCTCTGCCTTTAGGATGCAATCTTTTTTATAATAGAAAATGTTCTCTTCTCCCATTTATTTCATGCCTAGACTCTCTACCCCTTCCTGGCTGAAACAGCATATGGGTCCATGGTGGAACTTCTTTGGGGAGAAAAAAAATAGGACTGTTTAACTTTTGCCACTCTTCCCTCATGAAACGTTTTTTAGGCTATCAAATAAGCATTATTACGCATTGAGAAGGCTTTGAAATAACTTGATCACTGAGTCTGGAGGTGAGCTGGGATGGCTCTGTAGCTGGAAAATATCCCTGTGGGTGCAGGAATGTACCATCCCTTCAAACTTGTGTGTCTAGGGCTGAGCTCACACATATGACAGCAAGAGTTGTTAACAAACTAGATTCAGCTTTGGCAGTTTTATGCCTAGAAATGCAAAAGAATTTTAAAAGCTCATAAGTCTGGTATTTTTAAAGGAGAAATGGTTTGCTTTATGTTGCAGAACCAATTTTCTTCCTACCATAAAAGGCCAATTTCCAGAAACACAGCAAAAGCAAAAAAAAAAAAAAAAAAAAACAAGGAGAGTCTAACTGCCCCCTCACCACAACGCTGTGCATTTGGAAGGGTTTTACCAGGGGTTTCAGTAAAGGCAGGAAGTGCTGTGGAAATAACAATGCCAGACTCATCTTTGGAGATGGAACTCAGCTGGTGGTGAAGCCCAGTAAGTGGCCATGTTTTATTGATATTTGACCAAACAAATAAATCCCGCGAAGTTAGTGGAGATTTAATTTAATATGTAAACAAATGTCCTTCTTGAAAAATGACTGTTGCAAATACATGAAACATGCATGATTATTGAGACTAGAGCAATAATGATATATAAAGGCAAAATGAGACCATCCCAAATCACCTTTAACATGGTGGCTTAGCCGTCTTTCTTCTAGAGAGATACGGGGCTATGAGCTCTTTACAGCCGCAGTGTCTGTTCAACTGGGTTCTGCAATGATTTGTGTGTATGCTCTGATTTTAGCCACAGAACTTGTTTTCCATTCTATTAAAAATGAGACTCTATCTCATTTTAAATGCTACTAATATTTATAAGTTACCTTCTTTGTCTCTTGTGCCTGCATATATATTCATTTCAGAAAGATCTAATAAGAAACCCAAACATTGTCGCATTTTGACAAATGTCCACATTTAGTCCCATAATGTCAAATTTCACTAAAAACACAGCCTGAATATTCAAATGCAGTGGAAGAAGAAAACGATTCAGAAATGAATTGACAATCCCAGGTGGCTTTATAGACACCTAAAAGGAAATTCAGAGTGAAATAAAATGCCAAGTATGATAGCATGATTTTTGTTTAATGATCAATTCCTCCGTGGGGAGTAAAACTTTTTAAATCTACCTCCTTGAAAAGGAGGGAAATAGGCATTCAGGAGCCTGGCATTCCCAGATGTGCTCCTGGGGTGTGCGTTTCTCCACATTGCCATTTTGGAGACAACAGGACCCATCCAAATGTCCAACCAAAAAAATAATATTAAAAGGCTGGTGTCACCACATTGACTATTATTAAACCCTACAGCAGGTTATAATTAAGATTATGGAATGACTAACCCAAGGAGCTTTAAAATAGGATAGCCTAGTTTTAAATGGTTCCACCTTGGGAAATGCTGGAAGACAAGGAAATGAGATAGATGACTCCATAGGTTTGTTTTAGATGTAGTGAACATATCCATCCCATGTTAATTTTTTTTTTTTTAACGACTGTGATAAAGAGCATCTTTGGGGTCAGGTAGACCATGAGGAAGAGAAAATGGGACTTGGTTCTTTAAGTGTCAAACAAGGATCCAGCCAGGGTTGATGGCAATGGCATAAGGCTTCCATCTCTTGGTGGTGAGAGACCACATCCATGGACTGTGGAAGGAGAACATTTCCTAAAAGATGGGGATCCCTCTGGGCTAAAATGAATGAAGCTCATGACCTCCAGCTAGGGCAGGGCTATAGTGAGTGCAGCAAACATAAGGCAAGGTAGCCTCAGAATTTGGTGACATGGCAAATTCTAGAACTTAAGGCGTAGAGCCAGGGTGAAGGGAGGGCTCTGTAATGCAGTTCCTTCTCAGGTGGAAATCCAGATATGTGCCCTAAGTGACCCATTCCTGCCCCATTTTTGTTTGGGCTCTGAAAAGTGGATTCCTAGCTCAGTGGCTGTCTGCCAGGTATTTTTTGCCTACAGTAACAGAATTATGTTTGATATTGGAAAGGAGTTTGTTGAATTGTTGCTTTTATAATTCACTCTCAGTGTCAAATGAGGTCATTCAATTTCCTCCCGCACATTTGCAATAAGCAGCATAAAATTCAAGCAGAACAACTAGAAGACACAAAGAAAGATGGCTGAGCCGATAATGAGGCCTGTTTATTACAGGAGAAGGAACAATATAGGAATCTGTTAAGTCCCATGAAGGTGAAATATCCATCAAAAAATATGTAGCTTTCCCCAAAAAAAAGTCACTAGGAGTTTTTGTTACGGTCCCAATCACAGTGTGAACAGAGATGACAAAATCATCTTTGGAAAAGGGACACGACTTCATATTCTCCCCCGTAAGTGCCATTTATGTGATTTTCTGATATTGACTCCCACTGAGTTTAAACTGTTGTGAGTGTTGAGTGGGAAAGTTTCTAAGACTTGTGGGTGACCTCTAGGTCCTGGGCTCTTCTCTTGCAGAGGCCCAGTCCCCAGCCTTTCTACAGCTGAGCCAAATACCAAATTCTCCCCTCCAGGACTGGAAAAGTTGCTACCAGTCTTCTGCTACCCAAATATAAATTATCTTTTTCATTGTTTATTAAGAAGAGTAAAAGAATCGTGACACTTTGTCCAGAACTTATTTTCCAGTCTTTCCCCCAGGCTTGTCCCCAGTAACCTTTGTTTGGACACATTGTTAAGCCCAGTGTGATTTCTGGCTCCAACTAAATTGATTTTGGAAATGACTCCAGCACACCTATGACCCCTCTCCTTCTACCCTCCATAAAAGATACATTTTTCTTTATTTGGCCTCGCTGAGATTCCTGGCTTTGATACCCCACCCATGATCTCTCATTTCCCTTGTTCCAGGGATAAGTGAGAGATGACTTTCCAAAGAGCTACTTTCATGTCAAAGACAACAAAGATAGTATGCCAGCCAAGAGCAACATCTTGCATTGAGCCTTCTCACTCTATGCCATTTTCCAAATCTTTTTCTTTATTTAGGATAAGTGACCACTCCTTTTTATTTCTAGTGCAGCAAAGAGTACATCGTGATGTCAGAAACAGGGATTTCCTTTGGAATATCTTTCACAGGCTAACAATAAGCTAGAAGTCTGCAAGCAGTTCAGAAATGCATCTCCGGGCCGCAACTCCATGTATGGAAGCTCACCAGCAGGGTAGACAGGCAAAGCAGAAACATTTTGATTACGCCATACTTCATAGAGATTCGGGGATAAGTGGGCAAATATATGCTAAGGAAAAACAAAAACTATGGTTAAGTGGGGAGATTTCCAGATGATTCTAACAGGGAAGAGGACCAATGAGAGGAAACTTCCAGGAAAACCACCAAGGCCAGGCATTCAGGGTTTTTGTTATGGAGGAAATCACTGTGGGAATTCAGGAAACACAGCTCTTGCCTTTGGAAAGGGCACAAGACTTTCTGTGATTGCAAGTAAGTGTTTCCAGCCATCCCTGATTTTGATCGGCAATGGCTTCTTCCCTTAAATTATTTTTCAGTGTACCTAGAATGCTTTTGTCCCCAAGAAAGGTTTGGAAGGAGCTGGGCCATTAGCGTTGAGCAGGAAGATGAACAGGTTACTCTGTTATAATTCAAAAGTCAACTGGACAGTCATGAGCGCACACAGAACCGGGCCCTGCACTGCACCCTGGCCTTGTTGCCTCCATCTTGTTCTGAGCATACATCCTGACCCAGTTCCCTCCTCTGACCCCAGGAGTCCAAAGCCCTGGGCAGAGAACCAGACTCCTTAGCCTGGGAGAAGCACAGAAAGGCTTGTCTGAGATCCAAAAGCCATTTTTAAATACATTGCAGGTTTCTATTTAATGTTATTATTAATTTTGATTTGCCCAAATAATACATTAAAATTTCTCATGGTAAACCATTCAAATTACAGATAAAGGCCAGGTGTGGTGGCTCACACCTCTAATCCCAGCACTTTGGGAGGCCGAAGTGGGCAGATCACCTGAGGTCAGGAGTTTGAGACCAGCCCGGCCAACTTGGTGAAACCCCGTCTCTACTAAAAGTACAGAAAGTAGCCAGGTGGTAACGGGCACCTGTAATCCCAGCTACTCAGGAGGCTGAGGCAGGAGAATCACTTGAACCCGGGGGCACAGGTTGCAGTGAGCCGAGATTGTGGATTGCACTCCAGTCTGGGTGACAGAGTGAGATTCTGTCTCAAAAAAAAAAAAAAAAAAATTACAGATAAAGCCAGCATTCACCTTGGCCCCTTCCTTCAGTATCAGTTTCCTCCTCCCCAAAAGTCACCACTGAGACCAGCTTGGTGTGTTGTGATGAGTTTCCCTGTGGAATATGTTTATGTGAAATCCCATCTTCAACCAGGGAAGCTTGAGAGGGATAGGGCTCAGACTGCAGTTTGCAGGATTTCAATTAGATATAAGGAACAGTTGCTTGGATGTAAGGGCTGTTAGCAATGGAAAGCTTTATAAAAACTAGGAGCTCTTAATAACTAGACAGGTCTTTGGTCAGACAACACATTGACTGAGGACAGGAGGATGGATTCGATGACCTCTGAAAGTCCAGCCAGGACTCTGGAGGACTCCGAGGAATGGTCCGTTCCATAGCCCGCCTCTGTAATGCCCTTTTCTCTTGCCTATTGTCTGGTTGTTGTTAAAGTCTGAACTTTTGTCAGAGCTGCGAGTGGTCTGATTTTCTCAGCATCTCTGGGGTTTTTGCAAAGAAAGGAAACTCGGTGCATACTCTGGGGCTGGGAGTTACCAACTCACTTTCGGGAAGGGGACCAAACTCTCGGTCATACCAAGTAAGTTCTTCTTTCTGGCTAATTATTCTTCCCAAGAAGCCTGTCTTCCATCATGCGGAAGCTGTCAAAACACAGGTGGTGTTTTCTTTGCTTGGTTTGTGTTGGGTGGTTAGTGATATCAGTTGGAAAACAAGGTTATTAATGCACATATTCCCTGGGGCATTGTATTTGGACATTAAATATCCATGTAGTCTCTCCCTGTGAAAATATGTGAACCTCCGCGAAAAGAAAGGTCCAAGGAAAGTAGCAGGGAAAAGGCAGGAATTGGATGAAAATAGCCAAAGAGCCTGCAGGAATACAAACAAGGCAGGATCCCAGGAGACAGAGCAGTAGTCACGTCGAGTGAATTTCCCAAGAGGTGCTCCTGCCAAGGCCCATTCCTTCAAGGAAAATTACGGCAAATAGAATTGGGCTGGGGAGTTGCTAGTTATTAGTATTCCTCCCACGTTCTAACCTAATTACAAGGAGGTTGTTTTGGCCATGGGCAGTCATCTCAGGTTTTGTTTTCCTGCTTTCCTCCCCCACCTCCACCTGTCTTTCTAGAGGCCTGAGTCAAGGTTATTGCAATAGCACTAAACACTGTGTAACACCAATGCAGGCAAATTAACCTTTGGGGATGGGACTACGCTCATTGTGAAGCCAAGTAAGTTGTGTTCTTCTTTGCCTAGGCCTTCAGGGGCAATCAATCAAATCATTAGTTTGAAAAAGACTTTAATCCTGTGCATCTGGTTGGGCTCTTTATTAATGTTCTTTCCCCGGGCCAAAGAGAGTTGATTCTCTTCCCTGCTTTAAAATGAGATGTGAGTGCATGTATGCATGCAAGTGTGCACACACGCACGCCCACATGCAGACTCTTGCTCTAGCTCATGGTAAGGGCTTCTCAGGAGCATATACAACATTTTGAAAGAAATAGAGAAACAAACAATAATGAGCCAATGAAGCTGTCAGGAAGGTTCTCCACCACCCCTGACCAGGCTTCCCAGCAGGATCTCTGGCCATATAGGATGTGCTCGCACTATATCGGATGGTCTAGGATGGGAAATGTCTCTCTGTAATTAATTCCAAAATTTGGCAACCCTTATTGCCAGAAAGTACTTCTCATATCTAAGTTTGATCTCCCTGCTGCAATTTAAATATCTACTTGAAAAGAACCACTAGAACTCTGTACATCTGGATTGAGAATCAAGTAAAGTAACTGCCACAGACTATGAGGCTCAACACTGAGCCCACCTCTGCAGCACCTCTGACGTGTCTTGGGTCCCCTCTGGACATGTTGAGCTTAAGTAATAATGGATTAAGCAGGATAGTATGAGCTTCGGAAACAGAAAAACCTGAATTCAAGTCCTTGCTCCACTACTTACCTAGCTGTGTGACCTTGAGCAAGTTACTTAATCTCTCTGAGCCTCAGTTTCCCGATCCACAAAATGAAGATAAAAATATTCCTACCTCATTGAGTCATTGTAAAGATGAAATAATACAGCTA
This sequence comes from Rhinopithecus bieti, assembly GCF_001698545.2. Classification (NCBI taxonomy): domain Eukaryota; kingdom Metazoa; phylum Chordata; class Mammalia; order Primates; family Cercopithecidae; genus Rhinopithecus; species Rhinopithecus bieti. Next base: position 208,538 of record NW_016828033.1, read on the forward strand.
AAGTATTTAGCATAGTGCTCAGAACATAGAAAAAGCTCATTAAACCCTCGCTATTAATAATAATGATAAACATCATCTCTAACCCACTGCAGAGCCTTTGTATCGCCCCTCGGGCTCTTCTGTCAAGGCTCCGTTATGCATCAGGAGCAGAGCTGGAATGGGGGGAGGGTGGAGAATGTCAGCCTATTCTATGAAATTCTTCACCTGGGATTTGAAAGTGGAAATAGAAAGAATCCTGACTAATTTAAATACAAAATCATCCAAGTGTCAGAGGCAGGGGAGAGCTGTCTGTAGAGAGCTGCATGGCTGGGACTCTCGAGGCTCCACACACACGCTTGGAGCAAGGATGCAGTTCACAGGAGGGCAGGGCAAGGGTTGCAGAACGGAAACCTTGTACTGCCCCATCACCAAAATGCCCCCAGCATGATTTCCTTTAAGGTGTCCCGAGCCCCTTCCCAAAAGACAGGCTCCCTGTGTGGAGGGGCAATGACAGAAGGAAGATGTAAACTTCATGGGAAAAGCGATCTATCCCAAGGTTGTCCTTCTACTCTTCGGCGTAGTGAAGCTCATGAGAAATATGGCTCCTGAAAATAGCCACTAAATGAAACCCTCCAACCTGGAGGTAGAGGATCAGTAAAGTCTGCAGAGGCAAAATGAGGCAGTTTATTTCAAAGAAAAGAGGTTGAGGGCAAGGTGGGAGTTAAGTCACACATCTAAATTTGGGAAAGGAAGCATTAAACAGAAGATGGAGGAGCTCGGCTCTCCACCTCCACCAGGATTCAGACCACAGGACATGGCTAATACTGCAAGAAGGGAGTTAGGTTAGTGGTAAAACCTTTCTAATAGGTTTTTGAACAGTGAAAATTAGCTGTCAGGAGTAGTTGCCAGGGCACTTTCTCTAGAGGGTTTTTGAAAGGAGATAGACACCCTGCTATCAGGGGTGATTGGAGTGCAGCCCTGCCTCGAGGCAGGAGGAGAAATGAGAGAACCTCTTTAAGCCTCTTTCCAGCCCCCGGAGCCTCTCTCCATGAAAAAGACTCAGGCTCATTAATGCAGAGCTGCATCCTTCAGGACACAGGGGGTTGCTGGGTTAAGTTTGGAACCTTTGCCGGCTTGGTGGTTCCCAAACTCCCTTTGTTCTCATGGCTTGACAGACAAATGAGTTGGCCTTTTCACTTTAAAGCCAAAAACACAGGTTCTGAGTGCTGTGTTGTTTGTGGTGTTGAGATCCCCAGGCTGGAGGGAGGAAGCTTTAGGGGGTTTTTGCTGAGCCCAGAAACACTGTGGGGATAACTATGGTCAGAATTTTATCTTCGGTCCTGGAACCAGATTGTCTGTGCTGCCCTGTAAGTACAGTTAAGTGGAGATAGAAAATGAGTCCAGTGCTCAATGTGGGGAGAAGCTGCAGGGGCTTGAGGCCGGGGGACCACTGTGACCTCAGCAGTGGTGATGGAGAAGGAGGTGAAAAAGGAGTGAGAAACAGAACCATAAGGAAAATACAAAGAGGAAGGGTTCACTTTTTCAGGAAGGAAATCACAAGGCCGTGTGATGGTCACTGGAGGAAATGCACTCCATTGGAGGGTCCCTTCTTGGGGAGGCTTGTGTTGGGGCAAGCTGAGCTGGTAGGATTTTGATGCTGAGATAATCACTGTGCAGAAGGACAAGGCTTCTCCTTTATCTTTGGGAAGCGGACAAGGCTGCTTGTCAAGCCAAGTAAGTGACATATAATTTGCATTGTGTGCTGAATATTATTATCTCCAAGAGGAAAACCTGCCCTCTTTTCCACAGGTGCCTCCTTGGGTCAGATGGACATTAAAGGTGTTGAGCAGACCAAGGCTAGTACTTCATCAAAGCTCCTTCATCCTTGAAGGAGCTTCATCCTTGAAGGAGTTTTAAGAGGTTGTGGAGGGGAAGAAACCCACCAGGACCCCACCAATAAGCCCAGCCTTGGGGCCCATCTACTCTGTCAGACTTGAATAAGAACCATCTGATGACAAGGTCTTCCTCAGAAGGGGACTCCAGCATAGTCATCCCCATCTGATAGATTTCGAAACTCAGGGCCGGGCACGGTGGCTCATTCCTGTAATCCCAGCACTTTGGGAGGCTGAGGCAGGTGGATCACCTGAAGGTCAGGAGTTCGAGACCTGCCTGGCCAACATGGTGAAAGCCCGTCTCTACTAAAAGTACAAAAAATTAGCTGGGCGTGGTGGCAGACACCTGTAATCCCAGCTACTCAGGAGGCTAAGGCAGGAGAATCGCTTGAACCCAGGAGGCGGGGGTTGCAGTGAGCCAAGATCACGCCATTGCACTCCAGCCTGGGCAACAAAAATGAAACTTCATCTCAAAACAAACAAACAAACAAACTCAGGCAAGTAGAGGCCAGTGATTAACCCTCTTCCAATAGGAACAGAACCCAAGCATCCTGAAGTAGTTTTTCTAGTAGGCTCGTGAATTCAAAACATCAGGTTATTTAAATGACAGAGCAACTGTTGTGATCAGCTGTCATTTGAGTAGAGCTGAGGACTGGGTCTGACCTTGGGTAAACTCCTCGGCTGGTGGGTTTCTTTCTATTCCTGCAGCGTCTAAAGCGGACGCCCAGGCTTCACTGACCCCAGCGGTCTGGCTTTCTGCCCCTGCCGCCCAAGAGGTGCAGCTCTTAGCACACACCATCCTTAGTGTCTTGAAAGAAGAGAAATTAGAAGAGAAAGGGGGAAAAGCTTATATCTCATATCACGCAGTTGCCTCATTTTGTAGCGAGATTGTTTCCCCATGAGCAGTTTGTCTTCATTTAGCAGCTGTCTTCTCTGGGGAAGCCATTTTGTAGAGGTGTTTGTCACAGTGTGACAACTGACAGCTTGGGGAAATTGCAGTTTGGAGCAGGGACCCAGGTTGTGGTCATTCCAGGTAAGCCCCATTCCCTGGAGCCTCACCTGCCCTTAATATTTGGCATGCAGGGCTGAGACTATGAGAAACACATCTGAAAGGAAGCCATTTCCCTGAACAGCAGTACCCAAAGCCATTAAGCAAAAATGAGAGATCAGATTGGTGTTAAATAGAAACGTTTTTGGATAAATAGGAATTCTCATTATTCTCTATCAGTCTCCTGTGTGAATACCCTTATTCCCCTTTTAAGGAAAAAAGTTACAATAAGCAGTATAGCCATGATTCATGCTGTGGTGTGGGAGCAATCTGCTGTGGATTTGGGGGTGGAAGATTAGAAATGTGTTCAGGCAGATTGGATGTGTTTTTGACAGGATATGTAACACAGTGTGAATTATAACCAGGGAGGAAAGCTTATCTTCGGACAGGGAACCGAGTTATCTGTGAAGCCCAGTAAGTATAAAATTGTATCCCTGGATTAAGCAATATCTGTGGATTAAGGGCTGATTTGGACCCAATTATACACTATGTGAAGAATGTTTAGAGAGGGGGATGAGCATCAAATAGGAAGCCTAACGTTGCCCTGGCTAGGATCTAGCATCTCGGTGCAAAATGGGCTATGTAAGTGTGTCTCTGGGAATTGCTCTTGAATATATGTGTTGGGGCTAAAATGTATGACTGGATACTTGGGGTATTGACTGAGATCATATCCCTGGATTTATGTAGTAATTGGTGACAAGATTTCTAATTCCTTAACAAACCCTCTAAGGCACTATTCTATTTGGCTAAGATTGTCAATTTATAGAAGGGAAGAATCTTGTAAATAATGATCATTAACCAAAAGTAATGTGATTAGCCTCTCTCAAAGTCTGAAAAACCACTTTTTTTAAAAAAAGTTAACTCATGACTACTGAGGGAGACTTCCTGTTTCTGCGACTTTTGGCCAAAAATTCATACAGCATAGCCTCACGGAGCAGAGAGAGCCTCGACAACCTTCCTTTCTGACTTTCTCCATGGGTGAGAAAACTGAGGCTCATTGAAGAGACTGATCCCGGCCCCATAACCAGTCTATGGCTGAGCTAGAACTAGATTTTAGGTTTCTAATTTGCCAAACCTGTCAGTTTGCTCAAACTTGAAGTTTGGGGAGTCCGCAAGATTCATCTGACAAATATTTTCATGAACTTGCACTCTGCCAGGCTCGGTGCTGAAACCAGGGATCCAACAGGAAACAAATTCAGTGTGATGTTGCCCTCATGCAACTTACATTCTGGAGGTGGATTCCATGTTTCTTCCCACATATGACAATGCATACCCTGATTTCTCTTGGGCATGACTCTCTTATACCATCATTACTTCCTTAGGAAATACTAAAACTAATTTTTGCTGCAGTTTTAAAGTCCTTTAGCAGATAACTAACACACATACCACTTTAGTCAGGGGAAGGGAAATGTCCCAAAATTGAAGTAGAAAACTAGGAATTTCTCTGATAATTGATTCTTATGAAGTTATTTTATTAATGTGAAATGAGTGGCCAAGTTAACTGGACAATGCCAGCTCTGTACCTACCCCACTTAGATTCTATAGACTCAGTCTTGGGAGGATTCAAGAATTCAGACAGTTCTCTGATGATGTAACCCAACAATGCCCACAACAGAGGAGGCATATTCTCTATTCTGGACTTTGTGAGTCTCTGTGGATGAAAAGATTCAAGTGCTGTTTTGACACCTAAAATCGCAGAGTATTTGCTCTATATATACATGGAAAATACACAGTTGATGTTTAGAACTTTGTAGTGGAAAGTGGAAAGCAAAGATCCCCTAAAACAAAATGGGATTGTAAAGACAAAGGAGGGTTCGTTTAGGATTTGTAGACAGTCAATTTGGCTACTCCAGACCAAACCTAAAGTGACAGTGACGCAGGCCTAATTCATAAAGGAACCACTGCCAACTATTTATTCAGTGCTCTGCCAACCTGGCCTGTTTGATCTGGTTTTTGTTGTTGAGCAAATCATAGTGTTTCTTCTGGTTCTGGCTGGCAACTGACCTTTGGATCTGGGACGCAATTGACTGTTGTACCTGGTAGGCTGCCACAATTAAATACTATTTGCACTGATTTACTAATCTATAAATGTATTCTGTACATGTAACTTAATGGGCCTGAGGTTGAAGATGGGGAGAGACAGCAACAATGCATACTAGAAAGGGTAATGTGAGCAAAGAATTATTTATCAGAGACCAAGAAGAGAAAGAGAAGCCTTTTTGCTAAGGCTTTTAATGATAGGAGTTGATGAAAATGAATAGAAAAAATTTCATTCTAACTTAGAATAATTGCTGAATAATGAGAACAGATTCCATAAGGGGAACCTCTGTTTCTGATAATATTTGCACTAGGACCAGACTATATGCTACAAAAACTATCTCACACCAAATCTAGTTGGCCACTTACATTTCTAGTCTATTCTAGTAGCTATTTCTAAATAAGTCTTTAAACATAGAAGTGCCTATATTTAAGATATTTAAATGAGGCTCTAGTTTTGTAGCTCTCTGGTGCCCTTCCAGCAAAGCATTGCTGTAACACATTGCTTATCATTTCTACAAGTGAGAACAAGTAAGCCCCTTGCCCTCCAAAACTGCATGAGTGTTATAATTACTTGGCTTAGACTGAAGTCACTTCTATGTTATTTCTCACAACTGTGTTCATTTGTTGAGATCTGTTTAACTCCAAACTGTGTGGGTGTCTAACTGTTGGCACTAAGGTTTCTTTTCTCTTGAAATTGTCAGCAAAATATTTTGCCCATAAATAATGTTTCATCTAGACTTGCAAATGACAACCAACACTGCAGCCTCTTTTTTTCTCTTTTTCTTTGTTTCTTTTTTTCTGAAGGCAATACACAAGCAGGAAGCAAAAAAAAAAAAAAAAAAGCCACAATGGACAGTTTGTGGGGTCTGGGAGGAGAGTGTCAATGTGGATGCTAAAATCTACGTGGTTGTATAATGTAGGTACTGTGACAGAAAGACTATATTGATCTTATTAGGTCATACATACAGAGCACTGGCCAGCTGGCATTGCTCAGGGTGTCCTTAAGAAAAGCTCAGGTCTAGTTGTCAAGTGCAACCCAGATTCAGACACAGAGTCTCAAAGAGAAGCTTCCAGATCACCTTGGAGCTAAAGGCAGAATATGAATTTTCTCCTTAGTTAAGTCCACCTGCAGGTAGTTTTCATTTATAATTAGGAAAAGAGAAAGGTAAAGAACATTTACTTGCAGTGTCCTTGTTTCCAATATTGTGTGCACTGAGCACAGAGGACACAAGAATGAACCCAAGCAGAAAACTAAAGAAAAGAAATCAATAAAACCACTGAAGAAAACCAGTTGCCCTTATCTTGCCTGTCTCTGATAATGAATGTGCCTTCCCTGCTCATTCCTCACTTTGGTTCTCAAATTTTCCAGTGAATTAGCAAAGAACTGCTGTGGTTGGGTTAGTCTTGGTCTAATTTGGTTAGTCATCTCTGGATAACAAGTCTCCTTTTTAGGAAGTGCCAGGGGATTTTTTGTAATGCTAGTAAACATGGTGTACAACTTCAACAAATTTTACTTTGGATCTGGGACCAAACTCAATGTAAAACCAAGTAAGTTATAGTTGCCTAGAAGAAAAAGTTACCAACACATTATGCTAAATTCTTGTTTTCAGTCTGTATTTGAGTTCTTTTATTTTGCATTTTGGGTCCCCACCCATAATATTTTATTAGTCCTTATTCATATGTCATTTGAACAGATATGTAGTAAACAAATCCTATGATCGAGTAGACATGCTGAAACTGCCAACCATGTTCTCAAGGTGCTATTCTATATAAGGAAAATGCCTGAATTTTAACTGTTGCTACTTAACAAAAGAGCCTTTGGATATAATTTAAAGCACCCCTGAATATCCAGGATTTCAGAGACAATTAAAATTATATGTATTATTTAAAGATGAAAAGAATTAGATCCCCTTGATAATACCCTAATAATTAACACTTCTTCAATACTCGCAATGTGCAAAGCACCTTTCATGCCTTGACTCATTTGACCCTCCTAACAACCCTGTGGGATAGATATTACCTATCTCCACTTTCACAGATAAGGAAACCGTGTGAAAGTTAAAACTAAAACAAAGAGGTTGAAATAGTTAGCCAAGGGCTTAAAGCAGATGAGGGGCAGAGCTAGATTAAGAGCCAGGTCTGCCTGTCCCCCAGCCCACTCTCTTAACTCTTGGTGAGGTTTGTGTAGGGCGACCTCGCACTGTGGCTCTAACAACTACAAGCTCAGCTTTGGAGCCGGAACCACAGTAACTGTAAGAGCAAGTAAGTAAGAAAGAAAAGTCCAGAATAATTTTAAGCAAAATGTTGGGTAGGTTTTTAAGCAAATTCACCTAGGAAGTGAAACGGTCAAGAACTAAATTCCAAGAGCTTTCCCAGTTTGTGTTAGAACCATAATTTTTCTACCTCACATGTCTCCCTCGCCTTCTCTGTCACCTCAGAACATCTCCTCCTAAGATGGTACATTTGTTGGTGGCACAGTCTTCGTGGTCAGATAAAAACTGAGCTAATTATCTGAAATTATCTCAGGTCTCTAAGTGAGAGAGTTAACTCCTTTCAAATATTTGAAGAACTACTATGTAGATCAGGTAAAGGATGAGTGTGGAGGCCAAATCAAAACCAGCAGGTGAAAGATGTGCTCCAACGTCCTCTCAAACATTGTTGAACAAGTGGAACTGCCCTGCAGTGGACAGGCTGTTTTGTGAAGTATGGAACTTTTCTTCCTTAGATATCTTCATGCCAGATCCCTAAGGTTAACCATGAGATGTTGCAGAAGGCACTTCTATGCCATATTAGCTATTAGACTGAATCACCTCTGGGCTCCCTTTCAACTCTAAAGGCTAAGATCCCATGACTCAAGCCTGGAGGATTAATAGGTGAGCTCAGACTTGTTTCTTCTATTTTTACTATTTTGATAGCCAAAGAAATAGTTCATCAAATTATTCATAAGCTAAAGCCTACTTGGGATTTTTACACCTTGAAGATAGTGGGGTATGATTTCCCAGTACAGTAAATGAGAAAATAATAGGAGATATCAAGGAGGAAAAAAAGAAAGAAGAGATAAAGGGAATGTCTTAAGGGAGGATCAGAGGTTGAATGAAGGAAATGAGGTGATTTTGCAGAGGACAGATGTGGCTATCAAAGATTTTACAAGTTCAGCTTTGGAAAGGGATCCAAACATAATGTCACTCCAAGTAAGTGAGCAGCCTTTTGTACTGGAAAATAGGACCAGGGGAGCAAAGTTCCTTCCAATTTAAACACACTCAAAAGGATGTGTAATTGCTTTCTGATGGGAGGGAACTCTGAAGGTAGAAAGGCTATTGTTACCACAGATCACTTATCCCTGGAGTTAAAGCATCTGAGGACTGACTGTCCAGCTTAGACTGCTGTCTGTGCAAGAAAAAGACTTACAGATGCTTAAAGAGGATGGAGGTAAATTTTCAACCCTATATTCCAAAGCTGGGGGGAGAAGGGATGGGGAACATTAGGGCTGGGTTCATGTAAAGGGGACCAGCACTGTGCCGACAGAGGCTCAACCCTGGGGAGGCTATACTTTGGAAGAGGAACTCAGTTGACTGTCTGGCCTGGTGAGTGAGTCGCTTTCTATTCCAGGGAAATATTACTGTGGATAAATTAAAAGGGGAGATGAATTAACTCCTTTAGTCTTGAAACTAAAGAGATATGTGTATTTCCCCTCCTGGAAGACCACAGTCCCTAGGTAGATTAGGATGAGCAAGCAGAGGGAGGCAAAGGTGATGGAAAGTCCCTTTTAGGAACCCAGGAATCAGAGAGGACTTGATGGTCCCCACCAAAGGCAAAGAAGGGAGGTCCCACTAAAACATGTGAGCATCCCAAAGCACCCGCTCTGGTCCACACACAACACCTGGGGAAGGACATGGCCCTCCACCCAGAAAGGACAAGCGAATGAGACCATCTTTCTAAGGTGTGTTTTTCTTGGGTCCTGTGACTCTTGGCCATCTCCCTGTCAGAGGCTCCATGTGTCGCTGCACTCCTTCTTATTGAGAATGACCTCTCTGTGGTTCTCTGTAAACTTTCCCCAAGAAGCCTGTTCCCCTGCTTCCTCAGCACTTAGCCTCACCAATGGATGGGCTCTAGAGTAGCTGGAGGGAGTCTGGGTCTGAAACTTTCACTGAGAAAGTAAAGTTGATCCACAATACCCGGTGGGTATGGCAGCTGGAAGGGCCTGGGAGGACCTAGGACTAAAGTATTCGTCCTCTCTTTGGGGCCTTTCCTGAGCACTCAATCAAATACAGAAACCCTGTTGCAAGTGCATGCATGTATATGGTGTGTTCACTCAGCATTTCCGTTCTGAATGTATGGATAGCCCTACCCTGAAGATTCTCTGGAACTTCTAGGGCTTTCTGTTTTCAGAGAAAATTGCCTTTGTGAGACAAAAATGGCCAAATGGGCCCCTGAATGAGGTTATGGTTGAGAGCTATTAATATTATCCTTATTCACAGAGAAAATCCAAATTGCCAGAGCAGAGTAGTGAATAACTATGTGAAGGGGTTAGACCCAAACATGTGCCCACTTGCAAGCATTCCAGCTCTATGAAGAGGATACAGTGCTAGGAGACAGGATTACCCTGCACATTGCAAACTCTCCACTTTTCCTATACCATAGAAAATGTCCTTTGTTGAGCACCGACTGAGTATTATTTTCTTGGTCCCTGTGGTTTTTGCTGGGCCTCAAATCATTGTGTGATCAATGTTGCAAGCAACAAGCTAACTTTTGGAGGAGGAACCAGGGTGCTAGTTAAACCAAGTGAGTACTGGGGCTTGACCCACAATTGAGCCTTGTCATCAGTTTGAAATTCAGTGTGCCGTGTTGGCCCAAATTAATGTCTCAAACTTGTCTCTAAAATGTTTCATGTTGCTCTTATGCATACGCGTGCACTTATGTACAAATTCAGCATGGATAAAGGATAATGTTATCTTGATGTTTTCTAGAGCCTATTTTCTTAAGAGAAAACACATAGTAAAAGGTACTTTCCTTATTTCTTCACATTTCTTATCTGATTTTCCCAAGGGGCAGATGAAGATGGATATGGCATTTCTCTCTATTCAGAGTAGTTGATTTGAACATGGTCACAATAGCAGAGCAAGGACTTAGAATTTCTAATGTTCAAAATATTGCTGTCTGTACCAGGCTGCAGCCTCTATAACCATTATTCTGATTTATTTCCTCTGGCCCTCATTTTTCCCAATTAATGTAACTGAAATATTGGTAACCCTTATCTTCTGGTTCACAGAAAGTATGTGAGGATTAAAAAGTCACTGCTCTGAAAAGGAATTGAGCTAGAGGGTTTTCTTTTGGAGGGGGGTATTGTTTCGTTGATGATATTGTCTCTTTCACTGAGGGAGGGAATAAGAAAGGAGGCATACTTGAAAGGCAAGGTAGTATGATCAATACATGAACGTGTGCAAAATACATCATTAAGGCATTCAACTAGAAGCCAAAAAACAGTGTGGACCCCTGCTCAGCCACTCACTCACTAGGCAGATGAGAAGATCACTTGAGCTCTTCCAGCCTCAGTTAATTTAAAATGTGGAGATTATTATTCCAGCCTTGACTATTTCAAAGGAGTCTGTGAAATTCAGATGAGATAATATGATGATATAATATATGTGAAATCTCTTTGAAAAGGATGGATGGTCAAATGATTCATGATTTTTAATAATTAGATTTTATGAAAAATTTCATTTGAGGGTAAACTTAAAGGTGAACAAATTTAATGGACTTTGGCCATGGCAGAGAAAGGGTTGGGTTTGGATATAAGGTGGACCTCTCTAATTATAAGAAATAAAAGAACATGGGAATTGGTGAGCAAGGCCTTCCCTGAGATCTTCAGAAACCGGAGGTCACTCAGGAGAGAAATGTGTGAGATTGAGAGCTTATAGTAAATGGTTTCTGAAGTTTCCTACCATTCCAAAGAGTATGTGAGCTTAAAATTTTTCTTGAGTTTAGCTAAATATGTGCTTAGTGTTAGATTAGGTTTCGACCAAGCGAAAGAACCCTGGGAGAAGTACCATGCTTGGAAATGAAGCATCCTTTGGTTTTTGTGGTACAATAGATCACTGTGGGTTTTCAGATGGCCAGAAGCTGCTCTTTGGAAGGGGGACCATGTTAAAGGTGGATCTTAGTAAGTATCATTACAAATGAATTCTGAATTTGAGTAGTTATTGAGTAATACGCTTTTTTGGAAATCTAAGTGGACTGCCAAATATTCTCAATTTATCCATATTTCATGGGGAGCAGAGCATTCTTCATGCCTTCTGCATCCTCACTTCTGCCAGGTGGGAGTTTGCATTGTTAACAGGGAAGCAGAATGGAAGCTTAACAGAGAAGCAGTATGGAAGATGTCTCCTTAGCTCAGTGATCAGTTCCATCAGAGAAGTCTGCTCTGAAATGCAAACACTTTCTCTTGCAGCTGGCAGCCCCTTGCAACCTCAGTGCTCTCCATGGCCAGGGCCAAAACTTCCAGTTGCCCAGATAACATGCCAAAATCACTCTGAAAGAAAAGCTGTCTTACTTTACCTTTTCTAACCAGAAATTTACATGGTTAGATTTATATCTAACACTTCAGCAGGGCGAAGGCATGATCTAAGTGTCCATGTGGACACTCTGTGTGACTCGGAGCCAGGCTCTGCTCTTTCAGCCCCTCCATTTATCTCAAAAGGGATGATGATTAACTCCTCCAAGCCTAGACTTCACTTTAGACATCACCTCAGAGAGGCCTTTCTTACCCAGACAATCTAACAAGTCATCAAACACAGCCACTACCTGGCTGCTCTCTACCCTGTTATTTAGCCTGATTTTAATTCACACACTATCAGCACTTAACATTATACTATCTATGTATTTATTGTTTGCCTTCTTCTAGACCGTAGGCACCATGAGGACAGGGACAGTGTCTAAGTGACTTTCACCATATCCCTAGCACTGGCACAATGTCTTTACACTTCGGAGGGTGTTCAGTGAACAGTTACTGAGTGAATAAAGGGCTTAGCACCAACTGCCTCTCTTTTTCATGAAATTACAGAGCTTTGCTATTTCATACCCAAATACTAAAACCCACTGAGATTTTTGCACCAAAGGCAAGGACAGAATACAAATTTCCATCATTTATAGTTATGTCCGAGGTGGATTTGAGTGAGCGGGTACATGAGGTATTTGCAGGGCCTCATTTCACTGTGCCAACCAGGCTGGAACTGCACTGATCTTTGGGAAGGGAACCACCTTATCAGTGAGTTCCAGTAAGTACCTGATAATTATTGATCATAGTGTTTGTACTTATCCTGTAGTCATATGTTGCACAGGTGACCAAATGCCTCCTCTTTCTTTGAGTTAAGGAATATTGACATTTAATGAGGAAAGCCATTTAAACAAATGGGAAAATGGAACGTTGTCTCACACCCCTAATGCTCCAACCATAGCCCCTGTCCTATTCCATGCTCATAAAAACATTTAATTCATAGAAGAAAGAAAGATTACCTACAAGGATATGAGTAGTTTGCTAAACAGTGGTAAAATGAGATATGTACAGGTGTTGATTCCTAGGTAAAAATGGGGGTCAGAGTTGCTATCTTTTGGCTAGTAAAACAAGATTACTTGGGGAAATTATGTAAATCTCCTTGAAAGAAATAATTTTCAGAGTAGTCTAGAGAATATCACTTGGACTCTTCTTAGGCTTTTGACTACATCTATTGTACCACTATTGCGCCCTGAAAAGAGGCTTTCTCAGGCTTAATTCCATGGCTTAGTCTTTATTCCAATATCAAAAAGGGGGAATCCCAACCAGAGCTCCCACGAGGGAGGATGGCTGCATGCTAATCACATTAATCTATTATCAAGGTAACTCGGGCGTTTTTGTCAGGCAGCACAGTGCTGTGATTTATAACACATTCATCTCTGGGAGTGGGACAAGATTATCAGTAAAACCTGTTAAGTAGGCAATATGTCACTAAAGTAGGAGGCTTAATGTGGCTACTGAGACCCACCAAACTTACTGCAGTATTTGGAAGGCCCAAGTGTCAAGAAATTAATGGTTTCTGCAGAGTTAAGTGGATTCCAATGAAGGAAGAAATGTTAAAGTAATGGTGCGGAGGATAGAAGAGCTAGCTGTGAAAAAAAAAATAGCCATGTGGATGAACCAAACATCACAGGCTGAAACAGCCTAGAGAGTTGATCCTAAAGAAAAAGGCAGAAAGTCTGGCTGAGCACTTCCAGTTCTCCTAACCTGGCTTCATTAGTGAACCTAGGCCATAGTTTCTTTATCTATAAAATGAAAACATTTAATATCACCTCAGATTTTTTGTTTTAATGTTGTGGGTATGTAATAGGTATATATATTTACGGGGTTCAGATGTTACTTTAAAGATAAGCTAATATATGTGAAAGTATTTTGTAAATTCTTAAATGCTATCCACATGTAAAATATTGTTTATAGAACAAAGAAAAACTATGTCAGATTGTAGAATTCTTTTAACATGAGAATTTGTAGGTTCTTAGTGAAATCGCCATTTACATGTAATCTGTAGCCCTAGGCATTGGTAAAAGCACTCTCTCTTCTATTGAAGTATAGTGGCTCAAATGCTACTCAAATGAAAAGGGCAGGGGAAGGGAAGTCATTTTGTAAAGGCAGGCATTACAGTGTGAATTCTGGAAGTTACCAGAAAGTTACCTTTGGAACTGGAACAAAGCTCCAGGTCATCCCAAGTGAGTCCAATTTCCTATGCATTTCCTCTTCCTTGTGTTGTCTTCTCTCAGACCGTAACATTTGGAGCACATAAAGGGATATAATGGGCCTGCTCTTTTCTGACTGTTTCAGGAGACTGAAATAAAGGGATTGTATAAGAACATCCCTTAGCATGCTCTTAGTACTGTTTTATCCAGTTTGTGTTTCTTCTTAATATCAAAAAAAGCTAAGACATTGCTCGTGAAGCCAATGGAAAACAGTGGATTTGCAAAGAAAAGAACTAAAGAGAAGACAAGTGGTACTTTTTACCAAGCTTAAAGCAGAGTGGGTGTCCTTTAATCAGAGGGATGCTTGGTTCTGGGGGCTGGATGGGACTCAAGTGAGTAACAAGGAGTCACTGAGCTTCTAAAATGAGTTGACTCGGGGGAGCAGGAAGCTGCCACTCATGATGATCTGGATGCTATTCCGTGAAGTTTCAGATTGATTGAAGTTAAAATTAGGGGTGACGCTATGTCAGGAATCTAAAAATTGATAACTGTAATGGAAATGAAAGAAGGGCTAGCTACATCTGTTGGGTAAATGGAGTTGAACATCATGAGTTTGATGACAACAGAGTCAGAGATGTGGGCAGGTAGAAACTTCATTTCAAGTGATATGCAGTAAATACCCCAAATTGGAGTCAAATGGCCTGTGTAAAAAGGAAGTTAAAATGTAACCCGTATCTGCTTGTGGGTGAAAAGGCCATATCTCTATGTCTTAGGTATGAAAAGGATGTGTGGGCTTCTGGGTGTTCTTGACTGACTAAGAAACACTGTGGGATGGATGGCGGCTATAAATTGATCTTTGGGAGTGGGACCAGACTCCTGGTCAGGCCTGGTAAGTAAGGCGTCAGAGAGGCAACAGAAAGATTGAGGTAAAATGTCTTCATGTCTCAGGAAATGATTGTATAATGGAAAATGAGCTGAAGATTTTTAGGAGCACTGTTACTAGAGTTCTGATGTCTGGTTCTAGACCCTAATATAGCTGTAATCCCTCTCTAGAAGGAACAAGGAAGAGGAGTCTTCTCTCATAGCGCCTCCTAAGATTTATCCATCCTCTGCCAAAGTGTCTTGTGGATCCAGGATACTTACATCTTTGTTAGCAGTGCTGGCCCCTGCTCAGCCTCAGATCACCTATTCTTCATTTGTAAAATGAGGATAATAAGATTTAAGCTTGTGGCACAGTTGAGGCCCAAATGAAGTAGTGTAATTATACATATTATTAATCCACTTGGCTCATAATAGGTTCTACATAAATGAAGGTTTTCTTTCCTTTTCCCTAAGTAGACCATGGGTTGAAACACTGCAGGTCATTTTTGTATGGGGATTTGCTATAGTGTGAATTCAGGATACAGCACACTCACCTTTGGGAAGGGGACAATGCTTCTAGTCTTTCCAGGTACATGTTGACCCCATCCCACCCATGTTTTCCCCTTATCTGGTTTAAGGTTTCCATATGTCTTGTGTGTTATCCTCATGGATTGCATCATCTTTGTTTTATTATCAATGTTCTGTGAATTTAAGATTGAGCCTCCATGGACTCTTCATTTAAAATGAAAATAGCTAATAGAAGAGTTGGAAACAACAGTAGAACTAATTCACTAGGTCAGGATGGAGAAAAGACTAATACTCTAGACAATTAGGACAAACGTGGTTTTTCCAGAAATAGCCTCACTTCCTGTTTAAAGCCTAGACTGTAGTCTCTCCCCGGGCACCCTTCACATTCCTCTAGCCCTCCATATCCCAAATTTAGCTGTGGAATCTTAGACAATCTGTGACATATGCAGCTACATAAATCTTTTCTTACTGAGAATATCTGCCTATTTGAACCAAAAGATCCTTGAGAATAGACACTCTTTAATATTCCATGAAGTGTCTGATATGGTCCTTTTACAAAAGCAAGTACTTGATAAATTCTTGTTTGATTGAAATCAAACACCCAAAGAAATCAAGTTTCCAGGCCAAAGGGAAGAAGATAATTAAGCAAATGACACAGTACATTTGAGCCTGTGGTGGAGAGAAAGAAATGCTAGATTGGGATTCAAATAGAGCCATGTTTTGGTCTCTGCTACCAACTAGCAATGTAACTTAGACCAGATCTTTTGCCTCTAAGCCTCAGTTTCTTTATCTGTAAATGGGGAAGTGGGTCCAATGGCCTCTCTCGTCTCTTAGTACAAAAAGTCCATGAATTTATCCCATTTGGGGCACTTTTTTCTCCTAGGAGTAACTCAATAGCTATATTAAAGTTTGAGTGTTTTCTAACTCATTAGAGCACATCAAGAAAAGGGGTGAAGTGGCCTAAAAGGGAGTTTATTGTGAGGCACCAAACACTGTGATACTCATGGGAGGAGGAAACACACTCACCTTTGGGACAGGCACTCAGCTAAAAGTGGAACTAAGTAAGTATGAGATTCTATGGTAATTACAAAATGTATTCTGGTGACAATAAGCAGAAGAAAAGGTGATGTTATTTTTGTCATTATATCTTATTTTTAATCTATTACTGAAGCATTAAGAATTGTGACATCCAGATAAATCAGTGAAAGTATTAAAGACTATTTAAGCATGCTTTCTTTGGGGTGGAATTTAGCTAACCACTAGAGCTAGAAGAGCTAGAAGAGCAGAAAATTGCATTGTCATGATCAAATAGATCCTTTCTACTTCCACTGCCGTGGATTCAGAGGTGCATTTAGAAGAGGATATTCAAGGTGATTTTACCCATGCCCCCAAAAAAACACTCCCAATTCACTCCAGAGATTGTGCCCCCTTATACTAAACATCATCCAAGAAGAGTCAGTGAAGTACAGAGAAAGAAACCCAGGGCTTCTGGTTTCGGTCCAGAGTTCTAGGTTTGATTTGGTCCCAACTGGCTGTGTGATATTGGAATGAGTCATCACCCCTCTCTGCACCTCTGACTCCTCCAGTGGATGAGGGGGTCAAAGCCCTCAAAATCGGTTGTTCTGGGATTTCGTTATTATACCACCTGAGAGTTTATAGGACTCAAGAGTATGGAATCTTATATTTCATAAACAAATTCTATAACCCTCAGGAAATAGCCCTGTTAATCAACAACCTAACTTAACATAGGAATAATAACCACCATCTCAGTCCCTACGATGTTTAGATACTATGCTAGATGCATGACATGTAGAATTGTTTATCTCAAATATCTCTATGAGGTAGGGGGAAGTATCCTATTTTACAAAAGAAGAAACTGAGGCTCAGAAAAAGAAGCGTCCAAGATCCCAAAGCTAGTATGTAAAGGACCTAAATTTAAACTTGGGTCTGCCTGCCTGACTAAAAAGCCCTGCTCTTTCTTTCTTTTATTTTATTTTTTTTAATTTTTAAATCTTATTTATTTATTTATTTGAGACAGAGTCTCACTCTGTTGCCCAGGCTGGAGTGCAGTGGTGCAATCTCAACTCACTGCAATTTGATACTCCTGCCTCAGCCTCCTGAGTAGCTGGGATTACAGGCATACACCACCACACCTGAAAGCCCTGCTGTTTCTACTGCATGATGTTGCAGAGCTTGTGCCCTAGTTTACTTAGAAATGAGAGGTGATGCCAATCACAGTGACTGGTGAAATGCTTGGAATTTATCTTTTCTGCTTTAGATATTGCTGTGAGTTAGAGAGGGCGCTTCGGGAAATCTTGACATGGATGGCCTAAGTGTCTAAAGAGTTCTCTTCCCCTTTCAATGACAAAACAAAAAGTGCAGAGTTGCTGGGAGCATTTACCCCAATAGGGAGAAGAGAGAGGGGAGCTGGCTGCAGCCATTCCCTTGTTCTGACTCTCCCTTTCCTTCACTGTTTCTATTATTTTCCCCAGGGAGACCAGCCACCAGTATAACTGATCTACAAGAGCCTAACTTGTTTATGAGTTATAGAGAAATGAAGGGTGAAGGCACTTTGGACATAGAACTTTAGCTCTGAGAAGGAGCTTCAAAATATCTAGTGCAAACCTCTTTATTTTCCCAATAAGGAAATTAAGACCCAGAGAGGTTGGCTGAATGGTCATAAAGTCAGTGCAAACTAGAGCTGGGACTAGAACCTGGAGATCCTGGTCCTGGGGCCATATTCTGTGACTGCTGTTTGGTGAACTAAACTTCTGATAGGCAAGAAGTGTGAGTTATGCTCATAAACAGTGAAAAAAAAATAGGTTTTACAAGGGGAGTATAAAAATGTCCTCCTTATTACTAGCACCTTAGTATAGGCTCCCTAGACCTGCTCCCCAGCTGTAGTGTAAAAATGGAAGGAGAAGGAAATGGCCCATTTTGTCGCAGTGCAAATCACTGTGGGAAATACGGGAGGCTTCAAAACTGTCTTTGGAGCAGGAACAAAACTATTTGTTGAAGCAAGTAAGTTCCATGAAATAACCTGATTTATATTACAGTTGAAGGACATCTGTTTTCATTGATTTTTTTTTCTTTTTGGGGGGAAGGGCACATAGTTTTGTCTGCTAGTTAAATTAGAAGATAAATTGGCAATAATAATGTTGCACTGTACAGTATCCATGGGCATCACTCTTGCAAGAAACATGTATAATAACAGACAGTTAAGTGTGTATGGATAAAAATTCCCTAGGTCCTATCTAGAACTGAAACTCTATTATATGATAAATTTTTTAACTTGAATATTAGTGACATTTTTATATAATCCACTGTATACAAGGCAGAATCTTCAGTTGGGTTCTATCTTATTTGTTGTCATCTTCCAATGATCTTAGGAGAATTAAGGTTAAATAGTAAAATTAGATGCCTCCTACCACTTTGGCACATGCATGCAGACGTAGAAACACCCTTAGTAACTAACTTGCATGTGACTTGGCAATCCCAGGCTATGGCCCAGTGACAGGGTCCCATTTTGTACAGAGTTATGTCAGAGTGTGAACACAGGCTTTAAGAAACTCGTATTTGGAACTGGCACACGACTTCTGGTCAGTCCAAGTAAGTCAAATCTGCAGAAGTGTGTAGCCCTATCCTCAATATTGGGCATATATATAGATATAATTATTCTGGTCTATAATAGATTATTATTACTACTATTTTGTTGTTATTCATCATAACAATGCTGCTCATTTCAAATATACATTTTCTGCCATATTATTCTTTTTACCTTTAAGGATAATTATTCTCAAGATATCAGCAGAGAAATATTTGAATTTGCTTTGCGTCAAATTTCTTACTTGTTCATCAGTTCCCGCCTCTCTGCTGAGGGTCATATGAACCTCACGATGTTTCAGTTTTTATATTGCCTTCTTATTATCTCTCTTAGAAATGCTTCCTTGGTTTTTCCTTGCCTAAGCACTTAGATTTTGCAGCTCACATTTACCCAGAGTATACTTAGCTTTTAACCTCTCCCAAAACTGGCCTCCCTGTTCCAATAATTATGCACAATAAAAGTCAGTTCAATTCAGTAAATGATTATTGAGTATCATCAACAAACCAGGGAATCATAGTTGGTTTAAAAAGAAAGAAACAAAGAAAAGAATTTTTAAAACCCTAAGCTAGGGCTCCTGATGTCAAGAACTTCCAGTCTTATTAGGGATACTAAGCACTCATAACAAAAGGTCTAATAACAATTTATATATGCGTGTTCCAAGATAGGGGGGTGGGTTCCCTGATGGCTGGAGACAGGACAGGTATGACCATGCACAGTCCACATTCTTTGACAGAGAACACACGTGATTCCCCCAACTGTGTTTCTGGAAAAGGAATTGAGTCTGTTCTGTGCTGAGATCTTTGACTTTCTTGAGGACAAAAGCCCCCTTGGCAGTTAGCATCCTTGAGCAGGGTGAGGACAGAAACAGGAATGAGTCAGGCGTGAGTCACCCAAGACTCTCACTCAGCCCCGAGAGGATGCAGTGACTCTGAGTCATGCCGAGGCATGTTTTTAGCATGTGCCCCAGCACAGTGTGCATTTATGGCAAGGTGAAAAATACATTTTGCATATGTCCAAAGGAAAATGATACCTTCTTCTCAAGCATGGCAGATGAAGTAGGAAAATGCCAGCTTGCTCTCTGGTATCTTTAGAAATATTCACACCCACCCAGCCTATGTAGGATGCAATGTTTTTCATGAAGTTTTGTAAAGATTCTGTTTCTCCCAAAGAAGAAATAGCCAAAACTGTGTTTGTTGATAGCTGTGATGAGGAAAATTAAGGCCAACAGGTAGCATTGGGGTCTGGTGCTGTTTATACCCTTTAGGGAGGTTCCTTCAAGTCCTCATACCACCCATTACACGGAAAACTAGGATTCACCTTTCAGGGTTTCCAGATCTTAGAGGCACTGTGAAGGGATGTGTCTTCAGAAAGGGGGTGGGCAAAACCAGGACGTTTTTGTAATACGCTTATATACTGTGCCTATGGGAACAACAGACTCGCTTTTGGGAAGGGGACCCAAGTGGTGGTCATACCAAGTAAGTGAGCTGGGATCCTCCTGCACAAATGGCCACACCCACCCCCATCCCTACCCTCTGCTGGAGAGCCTCTTATTTCCAAGGGAGCGGGGGAAGGACATGCCATTCATCAATGCCATATCAAAGAACCTTAGGCAGCCACTGTCCCAAATCTTTGCCTGTCCTTGGTTTCCTTCACTCTCCCCTTCTCTCTGCATCTCCACTGAACACACTCCCATTCTCATGTAAAGCTACTCCTGATCTTCCCTGAGGCTGGATTTCAGATTGAACAAAGGACCACAGAAGTGAGAGCTGGAGGGGACCATGGGGACATCTTGCTCATGTTGCACAGGGGCCTGACGCTAGGGTCTAGCATCTGTTCAAGACCGTGCTGATGGTCAGTGCAGAGCAGTGGAGGGGCCCCAGCCCCTTACTCCCACCCTGAGTTTGGTGGAGCCACACAGCTCTTTGCTAAGTGACCCTCAAACCCAGTGTGAGATAAGCTGAGTATTGGCAGTGCCCACCTGCTAGGGAGCCAAGTGCTGAGTTCCTGCCCCAGCTCAGGACTGTGGCCCAGGCCATGACCTCTCTGAGCCTCCATTTTCATATCTCTGAAGTAGGCAGCATGGTCTCTGTTTCCTCCCATCTTTCAAAAAGTGTATGGAAATTATTGTGACTTTTTTCTCTATCATTGTAGGGTTTCACAGAGGCAGGGCCCCGTCTGAGTCAAGGTCATTAGAAATAAAGGAGTCGGCCGGGCGCGGTGGCTCAAGCCTGTAATCCCAGCACTTTGGGAGGCTGAGATGGGCGGATCACGAGGTCAGGAGATCGAGACCATCCTGGCTAACACGGTGAAACCCCGTCTCTACTAAAAAATACAAAAAACTAGCCGGGCGAGGTGGCGGGCGCCTGTAGTCCCAGCTACCTGGGAGGCTGAGGCAGGAGAATGGCGTGAACCCGGGAGGCGGAGCTTGCAGTGAGCTGAGATCTGGCCATAGCACTCTAGCCTGGGTGACAGAGCGAGACTCCGTCTTAAAAAAAAAAAAAAAGAAAAAAAAAAAGAAATAAAGGAGTCCAAGGGTTTTGGATGCCTTGGCCTAATTCTGGGTGGTAAAGAGGGAAGGATGAAAGCACAAATCACAGGAAGTGCCTAAACCCTGCTTGGATTTAGTGTTGCCTCAGACAGGGATATGCAGAAATCCAACCCCTGGGTCTCCCATAGGAAGAAGACTAGGAGTGGGAAGTGCCAAAGACTCTGGAAAGGAAAAGAGAACAAGGAACACTTTGAGAAAAGGAGGTCAGAACAGCTTCAGCAAAATGTCACATAAAATTTTCTTTGCTCTCTGTCCTCGGAGCACTTTCAGAAGCTCCTTGCATCTGACTAAAGAGTAACAGAGCCAGACCCTCAGAATGTCTGCCCCAAGCAAGCAGAATGTGGTGTTTGTATTAGGGTCCTGGGAGCAGACATGGGGAGTTGCTGCCCTGCTTCTCTGCTGATGGGAAGGTGGTATTTTCCCCTGGGTACCCGGGGGCCAAAGAGCTCTCCAGTCCCCAGCCCCTGGCTCCCACCCCTAGGCGCCAGCACTCGGGGGCTCTAAGGACAGCAGTAGGAGACTTTCCACAACTCGGAGAGTATTCAGGAGGGTTTCCCAGGATGTTGCCCAATACCACGGGGCAATTGGTACAGGGAGGTCACATGAAACAGGTTTTATCAAAGGCTCTCCTCACTGTGCGCATCAGGAGGAAGCTACCTACCTACATTTGGAAGAGGAACCAGCCTTATTGTTCATCCATGTAAGCATTATAGAAATGATCAAGGGAAATTTTGCAGACAGATTATATTATGGAAGGATACCGTAGTAGTGAGAGTTTGTGTTGTGACCTGTTCCATCATTAAAGGAGTCCTTTGTTGCCTGGGAGTAACTATCAGTGTCAGGTCTGATGAGATGATTGAGGCTGTGCCAGGCAAAGGTTTGCACAATGGTTTCGGAGGACAAATCCCTGAGTTGTGAAAAAAGACTTCACTCTTGGTTAGGTTTCTAAAATAGAACTTTCTTCTTGGCACCCAAGGGGTCTACTCTGCCCCCTCACTCCTATGTCTCTTGTGGCTGAGACTCTGTCACCACCTCCCCTAGAATCCATGAGATATCTTCCCCTAAATTAGAGCAGACCAGCCAGGGTGCTGAGGCACTCTGTGGTTCTGGAATGGGTGGTTCAGGGATGTGTTTCTGGGCTTCTGGCTGCAAGAAGCCTCATTCTTTCTCCTTGTGTAAAGCATTGCTGGGAATCATCCCATTATGAGCCACTATTTACTGAATGCCTGACATGCGCCAGTGGCCATTCTCTGTCTTTTATGTAATTCTCATTCAATGATTACATACATCCTAATAATAGGTAGCTCGTATTTTGCCCATGTTACAGGTGAGGAAACAGAGTCTTGGGATAAGTAACTTATCCAAGATTCTATAGCCAGGAATGACAGAGCTAGAGTTTAACTCAAATCTATTTGACTCTAGGGCCTTGTTATTAACGGTGCCACCACCATGCCTCCTGCATTCTGTGAAGGAAGACCTCACACCTTCAAGGCCATCTGTTTGGTCTTTGGTTTGCCCATCCTGAGCCTTCTTACCATAGTGACCATGGCATGGTGACTCAGCACTTCTGAAGAGATCAGTAGAGCCATTGGGTTGGGTGGCAGGATTCAGGTATGGCAGGGAGGGAAGGAGAAACTTAGGGGGACTATTTATTGGGCATGGAGTTAGAAAGAAAAATTTATCATCAAAACCATAGAATAGGCTGCTTAAAAGCTTTTCTCCCAAGAGAGAAGCTGTGAGTGTGTGAGGGTCATGGGCAGCTGCCCCAGCTGGCAGAGGGCAGGATTTTGTATTGTGATGTACCAGAGTGTGGACACGGGCAGGAGAGCACTTACTTTTGGGAGTGGAACAAGACTCCAAGTGCAACCAAGTAAGTACCCAAACTTAGGCTCTGGCCAAAGACATAGAAAGCCCCTATTCTGCTTTCTCAGATGATGAATCTGTACCTCCTGAACTAATTTTTCATGTTTGTTTATGAGGCTTGAATATCTTGAAATTTTAATTCCTAGCCACTAGCTTAATAGTCTGTTTTCTAACGGTAGTATTTGCCAATGGGAATAGGCCATTTCATCATTGCAGAGACAGATTCCTTTGAGACAAAAGATCTTTATCAGAAAAGAAACTGTGACTGATTATGCCAAAAGATTGTTTTTTGTTACCATTTCGTTTTCATGAAAGGTGATGAATTATGCTTTCCAAAGACTCTGGGCATTGGACACACTTTCTCAAAACTGCACATCCAACTGAGAGACACAGGAAGAACTTAGAGCCTAAATAATGCCATCAAAAATAATAAAAGTTTGTAAAAGGAACTTTTTTTGTAAAAGGAATATAGAAGTTAAAGAAGAAATGAAATAGTCCTAATAAAAGAAGATAGCAGAACTGCATTAGAAATGAATGGAAATATTTAGAGGGTTTATGCATTCAACAAATAGTTATTGGACAATTATTTCATTCCAAGCACTAAGCTAAGTGTGAGGAAGGGAATGGGAGGGGAGGGAAGGGAAGGAAAGGAAAGAAAGGAGAGGAAGGACTGGGATGGAGGAAGGAAGGAAGGGAGGGAGGAAAAGAGGGAAGGAGGGAGGGTCTCTGCCATCCAGGGAAGGAGGGAGAGTCTCTGCCATCCAGGAGCTCAGAGTGCAAACAGACAACTATAGCCCATTGCCACCATGTCATAGTGGAGGTACATGCAAGTTGCAATGGAAGCACAACAGAAGACATGAGTAGCCTCCAATTCTCATTGCCTGGTACATACACATATCCTCCACTATACCTTAAGCTCCATGAGGGCGGGACCCTTTTTCCATCCTCACATCTCTAGAGTTCTAGCAGCAAAAAAGAAAGAGGTCTAATGATAAATATATGAAGTCTGTCTCCACTTGAGAGACCACCCAGAAAAGATTTATTCTAAGGAAACTTATCCCCATTAGGAGCAGAATCATCTTGGAAATATACAGCTCCAAGGTGTGTTAGGAAGGTGTGTACAAAAAGACCAAAAATTAACATTTGGAAAAAGGCGTTAAAGTTGCCATTGTTTCTAGTAGGTAAACCCTGCAAAGTGTTGGGGCAGCATAGATCCTGCATGTTGATGCCTGCATCTAACCTGCCCCGGAGCTGTTCTGACAGTGGTTGGAGCATTTGCTGCACAGTTTTCTCGGTGTTCAGCAATTGCCAAAATAAAATGAAGCTATTTCATGATGATTAGAAAGAAATAATCAGCATCAATGAGGCCTCTAATGCATCTTCAGGAGTGAGTAGGAGGAATTAAGACCTGGTGGTCTTAAGACAAGAGACTTTTCTCTCTCGTCAGAGGAAGTTTGACTTGGGGGAGCCTGGAAAACAGGGACAGGAGATGGAGTGCCCCAGCTAGGCTGGTCCTGCCCAGGTTAGAGTTCTTGTAAAGCACCATCTGATTGTGTGTTTTCTGGTGGCTACAATAAGCTGATTTTTGGAGGAGGGACCAGGCTGGCTGTACACCCATGTGAGTATGACCCTGCAAGTGACCAGTGCAAAAAGAACTGACCACTTGTCTATGAGAAAACAGGTGATGATTTATAGCAAACTTGGGGATATATTGAGAAGCACTCATTTTCCATTTCTACAAGCTCTCTTGGTGACATAAAATGTTCCCATTTCTCATACTAAACACAGAAGTGCCCAGAGCCAACTGAGTAAATGAAAATCTGAGCAGAATAATTTATAGAAACATAAAAAGAGTTCCAAATACTCAGTGCTTTCAGGAAATTAGCAAAGTGCCCTTGGGGGAAAGAGATGAGTTAATGGCAAACACAAATTCTCTTTTATTGCAGCAGGTAGCTAAATTCCCTGAATTGGCTAATAAACATGGTATGGGGATCCCTACTCATAGCATCTTCCTCTCTGGAGTTAGGAGAGTTTTCAACTTCCTCCTAAGGGTAAAAGTGGCCCAGACCCCTAACTGAAGGGCAAGTATACCACATGCAATTACAAGGTATAGAGGCAGCAGTGTATAGGGAGGCCCACAGACCTGGGGAAAATTCGGGCTCTACTCTCACTGGCTGTTTTCAATAAAGCCTCCACTTTCTCAACAGCAAAATGACTGTAACTACATCATAATAATATGAGATAATGGCCAGAATGTAAAAAGTGATCAATAAGTAGTAGCTTTTCTAAAATATTATTATAATTATCATTTTTGGGGCTTTGCTTACACTAAGGTTTACACTATCATAAAGGGAAAAGGGAATCGCTTCTGTGGGAAGCACCAAAGACCCAGTGAGCCTTTTAGAATGTGGCTCTGAGACCCCAGTGGGTTCCAGCAGATTAGCATCAAGAAGGTTATCTCAAAGACCTTACCCACAGTGGGGGTACAGCAGTGCTTCCAAGATAATCTTTGGATCAGGGACCAGACTGAGCATCCAGCCAAGTAAGTAGAATGAAGCAGGAGAGCAAGGGAGGATGGACAACTATTTCTTCTTTGTCCAAAATGCCGAGTCGAGCCCAGGTATTTTCCTCTGTGGGCTCCCAAACACTTTCTTCCACCCATCCCCAGGAAATCCTCCCATCCAGCACTCAGTGCTCTGCAGACGTCATCCTTAGGCTGGGACCTTAGGAACCATGAGGCAGGCGATGAGCAAGTACTCCTGAACCTTCCACAAACGTATCCAACATACTGCTGCCTGGAATTGAGGTTTTTGTTCTACTGAATTCTTAGTTAATTGAAACCATATGAAATCACAACCTCAGCCCAGGGAACCACAGCAGAATGGAGCAGGAGGAGAACTGTACATATCAGAAGCGAAATTTCAGTGCAAAAGAGCAGAAGGTCTAACTCTTAGGAGTGTGATTCTCCTGCCTTGTGGGGGAGATCAGTGTTTCTCTTATTTAAGTAACAGGTAGGTCCTGTGAGTTTCTGCAGTGGTGTCACCCGTGGTGTGAATACTGGAGGAGCAATTGATAAACTCACATTTGGGAAAGGGACCCATGTGTTCATTATATCTGGTGAGTCATCCCAGGTGGCACCATTTGCAACCCCATGGGCCAGTGTCGCTAATCCTTTCTCTGGGGATATCACTTATTACCATGGGGAGGCTTGCTGAAGATGTTGTAACTAATTGTCTTACCGAGGTCTGGGAAGGGAAAAGCATCACTATCTGTCTTGAATATTCATGTTTCTCTAGGTCAAACACATTAAAATTTGACTTTAATCATTCAATGGGTATTGTAAAATGCCTTCTATGTGACTATCACTCTATCAAATGCTAGACTGAGTATGAAGTGTAAGATAGATTCCTGTCCTGTCCTCAAGTGGTATAAAAACTAGACAAAGGTACAGAACTGTTGTAAATTAAGCAGCCCAAAAACTATTCTAGTATTGACCAGTTGATGACGTCAATGGACACAATAGAGATTCAGAGGGGATAGGGTGCTGGCTGAAAAGTTGGCCTAGATTGAGAAGTTTCATGTGGTACAAAGGATTCACTGAGCCCCGAAAGATGGATAAGATCTGTATGGGCAGAGAAAGGAGAGAAGGGGAGTTCTGGGCATAGGGAACAACAAGAAAGAAGGCATGATCTTGGGAATAATTAAGGCACATGCATTGTAGCCTAAGTATACATCTGATAATAAAATTGGTTGAAAAGTCCTCAGAGAACACGTCTTTTGGGCATGGAAAAGGAAATACTAGAGCACGAGAATACAGAAATTAGGGCCGGGCCAGTCAGCCATTGCGAAACTGAGAATCCGATTTAGAGATGCAGACCAGACGTGAAGGTGAGAGGAGCCAGCTACGGTGCTGCAGACCTCCCCTCTCCTTCCTCAGTGGGCTCTGAGAGGGATCATCCCACACCTTAGAGGAGGAGAAACCTAAGGGATTCTGTAATAGAGACACTGGGGGTGGTATGAAGGTGTTACCTCCCAGTAGCAATTTGGCAAAGGAACCAGAGTTTCCATTTCTCCCCGTACGTCTGCCCATGCCCACAGTTTCCTGATGCTCACTAGAGCCTCAGTGGGACCCAGAACCAGTGTAACTAATTCTGATTTCTGGGTCCCTAGTGCCCAACTACAGGGGACAGATTTAATGGTAAGGGAGCTTTCAATCACTGCTGTGTCCCTAAGGACCTAAAGCACTAGAGCACATGTGCTTCTGCAGTTCATTTTGAATGTAAAGGACAGTTTAGGATCTAGAATGGCTGAACTTCCACATCAAAAAATTGGTTCTGTCTTGCCAAGCCTACCTTCTGATGTCGTCAGTGATGGGATGTGTTATTCTTACTAGGGTAGAATAGGATGTCTGTCCCCAGAGGGCTCTGGCAGACAGACCCCTAAACACCTCTAAATTAAAAGTGGCAAAGAGATAAAGTTGAACTAGAGGTACATGGGGATAAAAAGTATAAAAGGTACATGGGATGAAAGTATAAAAAGGCTGAAAAAAATTCAGTACCTCTAACTCAGCCCCTGTTGCCATTTCTCGGAGTCTTGTATTCCGTGGCATTGCGCTTTCTATACCAACAGTGTCCAGTAGAACTTTCTGTGGCAATGGAAATGTTCTGTCAATCTGCACTGTCCCATGCAATAGCCACCAGGTACATGTGGCTATTGAGCTCTTGAAATGAAGTTTCCATTTTTAATTGAAAACATTTTATTTCACATTGACTAATTTTTATTCCAACAGCCACATGTAGCTAGAGACTATTATACTAGACAGAGCAGCCTAGATCTTCTCCAGTCTGACACCCACTGGCCCCAGGACTTGAGTGAGTGTTTAACCAGGACTCCAAGTTAGGTTTCTGCCCCCACAAAGCCACCCACTATCCCTGATCAGGGGCCACCAGATGCAGGTTGGCTTGAGGATCAGCATTTCCAGACTCTTCTCTCCCCCTCTGCAGTACTGCCCAAGACCCACACTGATGACTAACAATCAGGGGGACGTGTTGGTGGAGCTAAGGGCTTTCTGTCTGTCCCTTCCCAGCAAAGGAACTATGCCTTAGGGCCTTCACCCAGAGAGATGTCAGGCTGCCCAAGTATAAGGAGGTTGGAGGGAAGTAGGCAGAATCCTCTGGAGCCACAGCTCTGGATGTCTCTCCCCTCTGACCATGGAGCCCAACCCCACTCCACTGCTCCAGGGGCAGCCACATGCTGCAGGCAGCTCTGCCTCCACTCAGCATCCCAGGGGCTGATTTCTTTGGTTTTGGATCCAGCTGGATGTCGGCATTGCCGAGGCCACCATGGTTGGCTCAGCAACTGTCCGGGAATCACCAGGGTCTGAGAAATCTTGTGCGCATGTGAGGAGCTGTGGGAGCAGAGAACCACTGGGTGGGAAATTCTAATCCCCACCCTGCTGGAAACTCTCTGGGTGGCCCCAACATGCTAATCCTCCGGCAAACCTCTGCTTCCTCCTCAAAAGGCAGGAAGTCTGAAAGAATAAACAATGAGAGTCACATTAAAAACACAAAATCCTACGGAAATACTAAAGAATGAGTCTCAGCACTAAGGAAAAGCCTCCAGCAGGTCCTGCTTTCTGAGGGTGAAGGATAGACGCTGTGGCTCTGCATGACTCACTAGCACTTTTTCACGGCTATGTTCCGCCAGGGTCAATGGCTCCAACTAACATTTGTTTGGTACTTTACAGTTTATTAAATAGATGTTTATATAGAGAAGCTCTCATTTCTTTCTCAGAAGAGCCTGGCTAGGAAGGTGGATGAGACAACATATTCATTTTGCAGATGAAATTCCTGAGACATAAGGAGCTGCTGTGACTTGCTCAAGGCCTTATATCGAGTAAACGGTAGTGCTGGGGCTTAGACGCAGGTGTTCTGATTTATAGTTCAAAACCTCTATCAGTGAGAGGGAAATCTCCTGGTGATGTGATAGATTTCCCAACTTAATGCCAACATACCATAAACCTCCCATTCTGCTAATGCCCAGCTTAAGTTGGGGAGACCACTAGTTTGCTTTGCTCGGCCCTCTTTCCATGCCTGCCTTTGCTCTGCCAGAGTTAGATTGCTGGGGTTTTGAAGAAGATCCTATTAAATAAAAGAATAAGCAATATCATTAAGTAGCCCTGCATTTCAGGTTTCCTCGAGTGGCAGGCCAGGCCTGGCAGTGAACGTTCACTGAAATCATGGCCTCTTGGCCAAGATTGATAGCTTGTGCCTGTCCCTGAGTCCCAGTCCATCACAAGCAGCTGGTTTCTAAAATGCTGTTTCCCATATAAAGCATGAGACCATGACTTGCCAGCCCCATGGAGCCCCGTTCTTGTCCATCACTGGCATCTGGACTTCAGCCTGGGTTGGGGCAAAGAAGGAAATGAGATCATGTCCTAACCCTGATCCTCTTGTCCCACAGATATCCAGAACCCTGACCCTGCCGTGTACCAGCTGAGAGGCTCTAAATCCAATGACACCTCTGTCTGCCTATTCACTGATTTTGATTCTGTAATGAATGTGTCACAAAGCAAGGATTCTGACGTGCATATCACAGACAAAACTGTGCTAGACATGAGGTCTATGGACTTTAAGAGCAACGGTGCTGTGGCCTGGAGTAACAAATCCGATTTTGCATGTACAAACGCCTTCAAGGACAGCATTATTCCAGCAGATACCTTCTTCCCCGGCACAGGTAAGGGCGGCTTTGGTGCCTTCGCAGGCTGTTTCCTTGCTTCAGGAGTGGCCTGGTTCTGCCCAGAGCTCTGGTCAATGATGTCTAAAACTCCTCAGATTGGTGGTCTTGGCCTCATCAATTGCCACAAAACCCACTTTTTACTGAGAAACAGTGAGCCTTGTCCTGGCAGTCCAGAGGATGACACGGGAAAAAAGCAGATGAAGAGAAGGTGGCAGGAGAGGGCACTTGGCCTAGCCTCAGTCTCTCCAACTGAGTTCCTACCTCCCTGCCTTTGCTCGGACTGTTTGCCCTTACTGCTCTTCTACGCCTTATTTTAAAGCCCTTCTCCAAGTTGCCTCTCCTTATTTCTCCCTGTCTGCCAAAAAATCTTTCCCAGCTTACTAAGTCAATCTCATGCAGTCACTCATTAACCCACCAACCACTGGTTGTGCCGGTACATGAATGCACCAGGTGCTGAAGTGGAGGAATAAAAGGTCAGATGAGGGGTCTGCCCAGAGGAAACTCCATTCTAGTTGGGGGAGCCCATCTGTCAGCTGGGAAAAGTCCAGAAAACTTCAGATTGGAATGTGTTTTAACTCAGGGTTGAGAAAACAGCCACCTTCACGACAAAAGTCAGGGAAGGGCTCTCTGAAGAAATGCTACTTGAAGGTACCAGGCATACCAAGGGCAGGGAAAGGACCCTATAGAGGCCTGGGACAGGAGCTCAATGAGAAAGGAGAAGAGGAACAGGCAAGAGTTGAATGAAGGAGGCAGGGCCAAGCCACAGGGCCTCCTAGGCCATGAGAGGGCCAACAGTATTCTAAGTATACCAGAAAGCTGTTGATCAGCTTCAAGCAGGGGAGGGACACCTAATTTGCTTTTCTATTTTATTTTATTTTATTTTATTTTATTTTATTTTATTTTGAGACGGAGTTTTGCTCTTGTTGCCCAGGCTGAAGTGCAATGGCACATCTCGGCTCACTGTAGCCTCCGCTTCCCAGGTTCAAGCGATTCTCCCGCCTCAGCCTCCCGAGTAGCTGGGATTACAGGCTTCCACCACCACACCCAGCTAATTTTTTGTATTTTTAGTAGAGACAGGGTTTCACTATGTTGGCCAGGCTGGTCTCGAACTCCTGACCTCAGGTGATCCACCCGCTTCAACCTCCCAAAGTGCTGGGATTACAGGCGTGAGCCACCACACCCAGCCTGCTTTTCTTAAAGGTCAATCTGAGTGCTGTATGGAGAGTGGGTTGTAAGCCAAGAGTAGAAGCAGAAAGGGAGCAGTTATAGCAGAGAGATGATGGAGGTCTGGACAGGGTGGTGGCAGGGAGGTGACAAACACCATTCAGGTTTCAAAGGTAGAACCATGCAGGGATAAGAAAGCCAAGAGGGGATCAAGGAAGGCAGCTGGATTTTGGCCTGAGCAGCTAAGTCAATGATAGTGCCATTTTATTAAGATGAAACCAAGGAACAAATTTGGGGTGCAAGGATCAAAACTTTTTGGAACACATGAAAGTACCTGTTTATACTCTTTATGGCCCTTGTCACTGTGTATGCCTCACTGCCTCCATTGGACTCCAGAATGAAGCCACGCAAGAGCAGGGTCTATGTGTGATGGCACCTGTGGCCTATGTCATGGAACATGTACTTTGCACAAACAGTGTATATTGAGTAAATAGAAATGGTGTCCAGGAGCCAAGGTATCAGTCCTGCCAGGGCCAGGGGCTCTCCCTAGCATGTGCCCATGTGCTGTAAGTTCCCTCCAGATCTCTCCACAAGGAAGCATGGAAAGGCTGTAGATGTTCACCTGCCCAAGAACTAGGAGGTCTGGGGTGGGAGAGTCAGCCTGCTCTGGATGCTGAAAGAATGTCTGTGTTTTTCCTTTCAGAAAGTCTCTGTGATGCCAACCTGGTTGAGAAAAGCTTTGAAACAGGTAAGATAGGGGTCTAGCCTGGGTTTGCACAGGGTTGCAGAAGTGATGAACCCGCAATAATCCTGCCTGGATGAGGGAGTGGGAAGAAATGAGTAGATGTGCGAATGAATGATGAGGAATAGAAACAGCAGTTCAAGACCTGCCCAGAGCTGGGTGGGGTCTCCCCTGAATCCTCTCACTATCTCTGACTTTCCAATCTAAGCAGTTTGAGGATGAGTTTCTAGCTTCAATAGACCAAGGACTTTTTCCTAGGCCTCTGTATTCCTTACAACAGCTCCACTGTCAAGAGAGCCAGAGAGAGCTTCTGGGTGGCCCAGCTGTGAAATTTCTGACTCCCTTAGGGATAGCCCTAAACTAACCAGATCATCCTGAGGACAGTTTCACTCCACAGCCAAGAGGTTTTGCCTTCTTTCAAGAAAAGCAACAGTATTCACATAGGCTCTAGGCAATGGTCCTGTCTCTCAAGAATCCCCCACCACTCCTCACACCCACCCTGGGCCCATATTCATTTCCATTTGAGTTGTTCTTACTGAGTCATCTCTCCCGTGGTAGCGGAACTCACTAAGGGGCCCATATGGACCCCAGGGATTGAAATGATAAATTCTGAGCAGCTACCCCATCCCCAGAAGGGCTCAGAAATAAAATAAGAGCCAAGTCTAGTCGATGTTTTTGTCTTGAAACACAAAATACTGTTGGCCCTGGAAGAATGCACGAAATACGTTTGCAAGGGGATATGCACAGAAGCTGCAAGGGAGAGGCGATGCAGGAGCCGCAGGCCTCCCCCACCCAGCCTGCTCTTCCTTGGGGAAAACCATGGGTGTGTCCTGCAAGCCATGCAGGCCTGGGACATGCAAGCCCATAACCGCTGTGGCCTCTTGGTTTTACAGATATGAACCTAAACTTTCAAAACCTGTCAGTGATTGGGTTCCGAATCCTCCTCCTGAAAGTGGCCGGGTTTAATCTGCTCATGACGCTGCGGCTGTGGTCCAGCTGAGGTGAGGGGCCTTGAATCTGGGGAGTGGGGGTTAGGGATGCGGGTCTCTGGGTGCATCCTAAGCTCTGAGAGCAAGCCTCCCTGCAGGGTCTTGCTTTTAAGTCCAAAGCCTGAGTGAGCCCACCAAACTCTTCTATTTCTTCCTGTTACAAATTCCTCTTGTGCAATAACAATGGCCTGAAACACTATAAAACATGCTCATTTCAGCCACCTCAGTTGAACTTCTCCCCTATGAAGTAGGAAGAACAGAAATGAAGAAACTGAGGCCACACAGTTAATGAGTGGAAGAAGAGAGACACCCGTTCACACCACATGCCTTGTGCTGTACTTCTCTTACCATGTGACCTAAAGGGACCCCCAAGGCCTCTCCTCATGTCCTCTCTCCCCATATGGCTCTCTTAGCTCAGTAGAAAGAAGACATTACACTCATATTATACCCTAATCCTGGCTAGAGTCTCCACGCCCTCCTCCCCCAGGGTCCCCAGTCATCTTGCTGACAACTGCATCCTGTTCCATCACCATCAAAAAAACTCCAGGCTGGGTGCGGGGTCTCACGCCTGTAATCCCAGCACTTTAGGAGGCAGAGACAGGGGGAGCACAGGAGCTGGAGACCAGACTGGGCAACATAGGGAGACCCCGCCTCTACAAAAACTGAAAAAATTAGCTGGGTGTGGTGGTGCACACCTGTAGTCCCAGTTACTTAAGAGGCTGAGATGGGATGATCGCTTGAACCCTGCAAGATCAAGGCTGCAGTGCGTTATGATCATGCCACTGCACTCCAGCCTGGAAGACAAAGCAAGATCCTGTCTCAAAAAAATAAAAAAGTAAGAACTCCAGGGTCCATTTGCTCCTAGAACTCTACCACACATCCCCAAACAGAGCCATCTCCATCACACCCCTAACAGTCCTGGGTCCTCCTCAGTGTCCAGCCTGACTTCTGTTCTTCCTCATTCCAGGTCTGCAAGATTGTAAGACAGCCTGTGCTCCCTCGTTCCTTCCTCTGCATAGCCCCTCCTCTCCCTCTCCAAGCAGAAGGAACTCTCCCACCCCCATGGAGGAGAAAGCTGCTACCACCTCTGTGCCCCCCCAGCAATGCCACCAACTGGATCCTACCCAAATTTGTGATTAAGATTGCCGAAGAGCTGCCAAACACTGCTGCCACCCCCTCTGTTCCCTTATTGCTGCTTGTCACTGCCTGACATTCACGGCAGAGGCAAGGCTGCTGCAGCCTCCCCTGGCTGTGCACAGTCCCTCCTGCTCCCCAGAGGCTGCCTCCACCATCCCACAGATGATGGATCCTCAGTGAGTTCTCTTGGGCTCTAGGTCCTGGAGAATGTTGTGAGGGGTTTATATTTTTTAAATAGTGTTCATAAAGAAATACATACTATTCTTCTCAAGACATGGGGGGAAATTATCTCATTATTGAGGCCCTGCTATGCTGTATGTCTGGGTGTGTTGTATATCCTGCTGCCAATGGCTTCATTAAAATGGTTTGGAAGAGCAGAGACTGTGCCTCTGTTTGACTGGGTTTGGTTGCAGTCATTTTCTGCTTGCTGGTAATCACTAGCTGGGCAGAGAAAACCCAAGGCATTTGTCTATGATGCGGTCCAGGAAGCCTCATTCAACAAGCTGCCTAAGTCAATCTCTTCTTGGAATAACCTCTAAAAGCTTCCACTTAGCAGGCATGCTGAGGGCCAAGAAAACCCACCTACCGGCTTGGGCCCCTTCTCTTCCACTCTCATGCCATGCCACGGGACCACCCATAACAGGAGCCCATACACATGGGTGGCAGTGACCTGCAGCAGACAGGGACCACACAGCAAGTGTCCCCAAAATGCCACCCACGTCTCCTGCCCTCCAGGAGCATTTCCTTTGCCTCTCCTCTCAGACTGAGTTTCCACTGAAACTGCATTGTCTCACAAATTCATGGCTGGGGACCACCCACCACTCTGCTGCCTGGTCCAGCCCCACGCCAGCCCTTTGAGGTGCCCAATCTGACACCAGGAGCAGGGTTGAGAGGAGGCTGTGGCCCCAGCAGGACTTTATGTTCCCACCATCCCGGATGTGAGAATGAGGAAAAAGGAGATGAGTTGTCTCCCCACGAGCCCAGAGATTTGACCGAGGAGAGTCGATGCCCTGAGCTCTCACCTGGAAGGAAAGACATGGGGCTCCCTGAGGTCCACAGCACACTGCGCTCTCCCTCTTGAGACTCCTGCTGCCAGAGCACCTTTCCCCAGGGTCATGGATGCTGAGGGGAACACAGCTTAGAGAACACTCCACCATCCACCCAGCAAGCACAGCTACCAAGACCCAAAGCTGAGGCTTACCCACGCCTGGGGGTGGGAGAGGGTTCCATCCCTGAATACCTCCGTGGTTCCCCTATGCGTCTGACCATCCCAGCCAGAAATACGTAAATCCTCTCAGCTACAACTCAGGCCTGCTTTTTTTCATAGGGAAGAAGCTACAGGTTGAGTATCCCTTCTCTGAAATGCATGGTACCGGAAGTGTATCAGGTTTTGGATTTCTTTTCTTTTTGAGTCGGAGGTAGAATATTAGCATTATACTTACCAATTCGACATCCCTAATCTAAAAATCTGAAATCCAAGATGCCCCAGTGAGCATTTCCTTTGAGCATCATGTGGGCACTTAAAAAGCTTCAGATTTTGGAGGATTTCACATTTCAGATTTTTGAATTAGGGATACTTAACCTGTACCAGCTTTAATAGGTGACCTAGAGCACACCCCTGCCCTCTACAGGCTTATGTGTCGCCACTTACGAAATGTCAGGTAGGACTGGAGGCTACCTCCCACTCCCGGCACCTCTGATTCTGTGGCCCCTGTAGAATTAAGAACCAGTGTCCCCTCTCCTGGTCAACCCTACTGAGGGGAGTCACAAAATCCCCAGTTCTTTCTAAGCTGCCCCATCTCTCACCTAAATACAATCCCCTTAAAGATCACCAAAGGGAAAGGGCTCAGAACTCCATCACAGCAGGGCCACCCTCACACATGGTAGGACCATAGCACCTTCACAAAGGTGGGGTTTGCCACCTTCGGGGAACTCTGGGGGGCCTCTACCTCCTCACCTGTCTGACACAATGCCACAGATTCCACCATTGGGAATTTCTTATAATTAAAGCATTCTCTTCCCTGTATCAAATGAAAATGCCCCTGGGAGGGTTAATAGAGCAAGCCTTTATCAACCATTAAAAACTGAGGGCCAGTTAGTTTCTCTTTCTTTTCCCCCTGAAGTGGTAATTCATTTTGCTTTGTAGAAAAAAAGATTCAGGCGAGGGAAGTGTGGGTGGCTGGGGAGGCAGGTCTGCTCTTTTGAGTTGGTTGCAGTGACATGGCGGTCATAGGGCTGAGGGAAGGAACAGGAGCCTGGAAAGCAGTGAAGGGGTGAAAGCTAGACCCCTGCGATAACCTTAGGGGAGACCCAGACTGTGGGAGACCTGCAGGAGGCCTGCGGGAGCCTGTGGAGGCCTGTGGAGGCCTGCCAACCCAGTGCCCTCAGATAGCAAGGACAGTCACTGGCCCCCCAAGGCCTCCCACAGATCTATGCAAGGTGATGCAGCAGGGGCTATGGACCCACCCACACCCAAGCAAGGAGGCAGGATGACAAGGCCAGGGCAGGTAGGGGGCCATCCAGAGAGCGGGCTCAGCTCCACCCCTGAGAAATTTCCATCTAAATCCAGGAGATCCTCTATTCTGCAAGAACCTTCCCTCACGTCTGAGGCTGTTAAACCTAAAGCCACTTAGGGCAGAGGTCAGAGGGGTGGACCAGGAGCAAGTGGGTTGAGGCTGAGCAAGTGTTGGGGGTGGGGACAGAGACTCCATCCATCTCCGACTGCTCTGCTCGCATGTCTGGCTCCGGGGCCCACCCGGGATGTCAGAGGGAATTAGAGTGGCCTTGTGAGAAGGCTCAGGAGAAGGGCTCCTGTGCCCATGCCCACCGGGCAGGTCAGCACTGAGCCTAGCACCACCGCAATAAAGCCCCTCAGTACAGAGGGCCCAGCTATAAGGAACTGGGCATTGCCTGGCCTGGAGGAAACAGGAAGCTAAGGAGACCTAGAAACACAGTCATGAAGAGCCCGGCCATGAAGACCCACAGACCCTGCGAGCCAGGGCCATGGGCTGCAGCTGCAGCTCTACCAGCCTGGACCCAACCTCAGGCCAACATCCCAGCAGGGAACAGGTTACTAAGGCCAGTTGTAGAAGGGACTTCTCTGGACACATGCCCTACTGTCCCAAGGACTTAAGCACAGGCCAGTCCCAAAGGCATAAGAATGGACTAAATGAGTTCTCATGGCCCCAGGCCTAAGATTCTAGAGGACTCTCTGAAACTTCACTCTGAGACCTGACCTCTGAGGGCAACTGGAGTCACAGCCACTCAGGAGAAATGGCAGGCTACGTAAGCACATGTTTCAGGAGCGACCTGGTGGGGTCTTCAGCTCTGACAGAGCAACCCCTCTGCTGTTACCCTTACTGGGGGCAGCCATCTGAGTCTTAAGAGTTTGCTTATTTTTTAGGTCCAAACATAAAATTCAACTCCCCTGGGATCATGTATACAGACAGACCTATAGCACCTTATTATCAGGTACCAACCTGGTGAGGAAGTCCCCTGGCCTGTGTGCTCTGTGGGACGGGAATATTCCTTGTCATCAATGTATCCCCAGGAACTAGAACAGTGCCTGGCACACAACAGGTGCCATTAAATAAATAAGTGAATGACTCCTGCAGTTAGGCTCTGGGTGGGGGGAGCTGAGTGTGAGGAGTGGGGAGTACAGGGGAAAAGAAAGTGGGGATTAGTAGAGGAAGTGGTCAGGTGAGTCAATGTTTCACAGTTTTGCCAAGAGCTAAAGTAACTTGTCAAGAACTTCAGAACAAGCAAAACCTGAGTGGTGCCCCCTTGGTCAGGACAGCCCCCAGGCAGGCACACATCTATCCAACAAAGCCTGGAGGACAGGGACTGTGGGAAAGCACGCAGGGTAGCTGGGAGTCTGACCTCACTGTGTGACCGCACCGAGGTCCAGGGCCAACAGTCACTTTATGTGGGTTCACCTCAGTTTCTCCATGAGTCCTACTCTAAAACCCATCTACCTCCTTGATCCATGTGTGGGAAGAGGAGCTGCTGACTGGAATGAGACTGGGGGAGCAAGCACATGGAGACCCAGTGCTGTCATTCTGGCTGCGGGAAGGCTGCAGGACCACCAGCGCCCTGCGTCTGTGTCAAGGCCCCCTGGGCAACGCGGTGAGGGGTGGGGGATGCAGGCCTCCTTTCACACAGAGACACACATGCCTGAGGCCTCTCTGTGTAGCACACATAGAGCTATATTTTGCAATTAATAAACAGGTCAGACATTGAATCAGTAGCCACAAGTAGAACAGGAAGTGGAAAAAGTCTCCCACTTCCCTCCAGGTGTTTGGGGGCTGGGGCGGTCCCCTCCCATTTCCATGATGTCATGGTTACCAAGAGGGGCAAGTAGGGCACCCTTTGAAGCTCTCCCACAGAAGCCACATCCTCTGGAAAGAAGAGTTAAAAATACTGAGTTAGAGATAGCATCGTCCCAGGCCACGTGCCAAGGGGAGCAGGCTGGGCCGTTACACCACCCGCCAGCCGCAGGTGCAGCAAGGCCAACACGCCAGGCTGGGAGGGGCTGCCGGCCCCTCCGTGACTTGCACCGGGCCCGCTGCATGCTGGGGCGGTGCTGCTGGCCCCACTGCTGAGCCGCCTCCCTCACCGCACCTCTGCTGCCCCTCCAAACCAGCCAAGATCAGACCTCGATCTCACCTGGTTAAGCGCTTACTTAGTACAGGACAGACCCACAGGGCTCTCCTGGGAGGGAGGGATGTGGGGAGGCTGTATCTGTCCCCACACACAGCTAGGGCTGATTCTCTGAGGGACCCCCTTCAATAGCCCCCCCTTACCCTGATGTTTGTCCATTAGGTGATGGCCCTAATGGACGCCTTGATGGACAGGTCCGGGACCCAGGGACCCAGAGACCAGGAATCTGCAGGTCTCCAGGAGCCGCAGAACCTGAAACCCAAAAATACCAGGCTTGATCGCCGGCTCTTTGGTAGTGTCGCCATCTACCCGCATGGGGCAGCAGCGCTCCACCAAAAGACCTCTCCTCCCTTAGTCTGTTAACTCTGGAGAGAGAAAGCCCCCAAGGTTTAGGAAAAGCTCTTTTCCGAGGAAAATAAAAGGGCAAGTGACTTTTATCCCACAAGTCCCTGTCCTGTGCCCGTCACTTTGCTGGGCGCAAGACCTGTGTTATCCTGTCACATCGCCATAGAGAGGAGGGGCTGGGGGCTGGGCCGGCAGCAGGGGGCGCTGCTCGTCCGGGATCGTCAGACCCGCTCCACCCGGAGCCCTGCAGAAAGTGCAGAGGGAGGGCTGGGGGCCCGGAGGAAGCCTTAGATTCGGAATTAGGGTGGCTGGCGTCCGGAATCCACCACTTCATAGAGCTGTGCCTTTGGCAGGTCACTAACCGCCCACCGCCTCAGTTTCCCAGTGGGACCAACTCTCTCTCACGGGTAGTTTAAGAACCAGGCTTTCTTTGGCATTGTATACCTGCCACGTGCCAGACTGTGTCCTGCTCTGGGGATTCAGTCTCTGTGCAAACTATGACCCCATACAGATGAAGTCCAAGAACAGGCAAAACGCATCACAGGTGATAGAAATTAGGGAACTGTTTGCCTCTGGGGTAGAAAGATGGATTGAAAAGGGGCATGAGGAAACCTTCAGGGGTGATGGAAATGTTCCATATCTTTATCTTGGGTGATGGCTAAATGGGTGTGTGTATATAGATACATCTCAAATGCATCATTAGTGCATTTTCTTCTATGTAAATTATGCCTCAAGAAAGTACTGCTCCCATTAAATACACACACACACACACACACACACACACACACACACACACAGTTTCTGTCTTCAAGGAGCTAACAGTCCAGTGAGTAGTGGGTATGAAAGAGATGTGTTAACGGCTGCAATTGCAAGACAGAGGCTTTTGTTATTATACTATCTTCAGGCAGGAGTCCTCAAGCCAGGCGGCAGACAGGAGAACCAATTGTTTGTCCCTAAGTGTCACTGCCCCTCACTAGCCTTCTCTCCTGGGGCAATTTTTCTGAGTCCCCACGTGTTATTATTCACATAGAGATAAAAATACCTGCCCACCTATTCTCAGTGTTGTTGAAAGGACTGAAAGCAATCATGGGTGTGGAATGCTTAGTAAACTGAAATCCCAATGCAAATATGAAGTGCGAATGCATCAGAATGCCCAGAAAGACAAACCATGACCCGAGTGAGATGGGTTGGGCGGGGTCAGATGGCACTGCCATACTGAGAAAAAAGTGGGCTGGCTGCGGCTTCACCCAGCCCAGGACAGCTCAGAACTCCCCAGGCTATGCCGGTGCGCTGGTGTTTCTCATAGTGTGTGGCCACCTCTCCAGTCACTTCGGCCCCAGGAGCTTCTTGTTACACCATGATTTTGTCACTACCTCTGCAGCTTCCCACCTCCTGCTTCCAGCTTCTGGAAGGAAGCGCGTGATGGAGGGGAAATGACGGAGCCAGGAGACAGTGGTCAGGCAGGGCCGAGTTTCTGACAGAAGCCAACACTTCTGGCCCCACAGTGCTCACGGCCTCCCTGACTCTCTTCACATCACAGCTGAAAAGGCTCATGTCTTATCTCTCCTTTCAACCCCTGGGGGCTTCTCTGCTTTCCGAAGGACCCCCTGGAGCCCCTGGCAGGACACATCTGAAAGCACGGAGCCAGACCTCTGCACCCCCTCCAGCGGGCAGGTTCTGTGGGTAGCCATCTCCTCACAGGCCAGAACACCCCACATCACTCCAGGAGGGTTTCACCACCTTTGAGAAGAGAGGAGTCCAGTGTCTGTTTGCTCTGGAAACGTGGCCATGTTCCCATTCCAAAAGCGATAGGATCCGAGGAGGGATCATTCCCATTTTCAAAGCCTTCCTAAAATCCCACTGAGTAGTGGGGAAGAGTGCAAGTCTACCCTTTCCCTGAACCGCCCACGTGAAATTTAGCAACAACAAAAAAGGAAAATATTACAGCGAGATCATATAAGCGTAAGAAGACAAGGTTGGCAGGACCTAAGTCTAGGTAGATGAAGGAATATGGTTTACATAATGGAAAGCACCTAGTCTCCATTTCATGCTTCCAGTCTTGATGGGAGGAAAGTAGGTAAACCTTAAAAGGGACTTCTTTCCAATGGAGGCTGCAAGATTCTATCGTTACCAACCTCTAAGGTGTCCACCTTATCCTTGCTGACCCAAGTTATTCCAGTGACTTACCAAGGGACATGGGTGGAACGACATCCTTATCTGGACTCCTTATTAACAATACCCTGCATCTGTACAACACCAAAGCAAACATCACCTCTTTTGATCAGAATGATAAACCCAAGTGGTAGGCAGAGTATTCTCTCCCCTTTTACAAATGAGATGCACATGGAGCGGCTTGCACAGGATCACGGTGAACTAGGCCCTGATCCCCACCAGACTCAGATCCCAGTCTTTCCACCAAACTCTGTGGACTCAGAAATACCAAGTGCTTCCAGATTCAGCCATCAGAGGAAGGAGCATGAACTGAGTGGCATTCTGAGGCCTCCTAAGACTAAGTGTCTTGTTTCCTGCCTCTGTGGCCCTTCCCTCTTTCTGACTCTGCCTGCATGGATTTGATCCCCCTTCAGGATAAGATCAGAATGGCAAAGCAGAGTTCTGTACCTTTAGGAGGCACTCCCTCAATAAATATCTGATGTTGCCAGGCGCGGCGGCTCACGCCTGTAATCCCAGCACTTTGGGAAGCCGAGGCGGGCAAATCACTTGAGGTCAGGAGTTCAAGACTAGCCTGGCAAACACGGTGAAACCCCGTCTCTACTAAAAATACAAAAAATTAGCCAGGTGTGGTGGCGGCCGCCTGTAATCCCAGCTACTTGGGAGGCTGAGGCAGGAGAATTGCTTGAACCCAGGAGGCAGAGATTGCAGTGAGCCGAGATCACGCCATTGCAC
The DNA here is from genome assembly GCF_001698545.2 of Rhinopithecus bieti. Lineage (NCBI taxonomy): Eukaryota > Metazoa > Chordata > Mammalia > Primates > Cercopithecidae > Rhinopithecus > Rhinopithecus bieti. The sequence goes on from NW_016828033.1 coordinate 250,282, forward strand.
TCCAGCCTGGGCAACAGAGCAAGACTCCATCTAAAAACAACAACAAAAAAAATCATCCACTACTCAAGCATATGCCAATGGGGATAACTAAAGTAATATCCAGACACACACCCCATGGCTAGTCCCTTCGCTGACTCTTTCTCAGCTGTCAGATCTCAGCCTAAAGGTCACCTGGTCAGAGAGGTCCTTCCTAACCACTCTAAGCAGCTCCCTCCCCAGCCCCATTTACTGTCACATTATATTGTTTACTGCTTCTTTCCTTTACTCCACTCACAACAAAATTATTTCATTTATGTAATAATTTGGCTCTCTTCCCTACTGGAATTTAAGGCTCAGAAAGTGAGGCGCCTTGTCCATTCTGATCACTTTTGTAGCACTTAACTCAAGGTAAGCAAAAATTGAAAGGAAGGGGTAAAACAGAAAGAATAAGCTCTGCCATCAGATGTCTCTTATTTATACCCTGACACTAGATTGGGGTTAAATGTTGATAATCATTGAAGCTGTTAGACATATGGGAGCTGGCTAGCCTTTTGATGTGTGTGTGTACGCACACATGAGGGAAAATTTCAATTAAAAGTTAAAAACAAAGTTGTTTATCCCTGGGATTTAACAGTCCTGAATAGCAGGCCTCAAAGGGGGCTCCTAGGGTGCTCTCTCCCCTTCTCCTAGGGACAGCCAGGCCTGTCATTGGCCACCACAGTGCTTTAGCTGAAAGTCAGTGAAATGGATGTGCAGCTGAGGGAGAAAAGCAGTATGTCGTGGATCCTCACAGCTTCTGGCGAGCGCTGAAAGGAATGAATGACATTTGTAGAGCAATTACATTAACATGTTTTCACGTACGTTTTGTTGGCATAACCACAGTATGAAGTATTATTATCCCCATGCTTATTTTATGATTTATCTCATTCAAAGCCTAACCCAAATGCTTTCAGCTAGACAGAAATAAGATTCAAACCTAACACTTGCTGAGTCTCCATTTCCTCATCAGGAAAATAAGAATGCCACCCACCTCCTTCATGCAATGATAGGGAAACGTAACTAACAGGAGGGTGCTTAACAGTTTGCCAGACATGTGGCCCACGCTCACTCACTCCTCTCACTCACTCCTCAACAGGAAGGGCTGTGTCTTATCTTTTCTAATGCCATGCACTACCTAGCACAAAGCCTAAGTGTGTAATTATTTGCTAAATTTTAGAGACAAAAGGTCAACAGACAGTGAGTGGCAGAACAAGTCCTCGAATCAACACTTTCAGATCAAAGTGTTTTCCGCAACACCAAGCTGCCTCTCTGGTGGTTTGAAAATACTTTTTTAAAATCCCATTGACAGAACTTGGACCTACCTATAAATTCAATATAAGTAAATAAAATACTTCGTTTAGTCCTTCAAAAGCTTCCTCCCACTTTTTTCCTACTCCCTCCTCCAAGATCCTTGTTCTAGAAAGTGTTTTCTCCCACAGGAGAAATCCATTTTTTATATTTGTTAAAAACTTTTAAATAAACCGTAGTTACTAAGTCATTTCACACTCAAACTTTTATTATAGACTCCCAGAGCTGAGCTGCAACCCAACAAGACAGGAGAGCAGCAGAGTCTCCTGCTAAGTTTGTAAACAAGCTCCCTGGCCTCTCTAACCTCCAACACCAGGGAGCACGCCTCTGTGACCTCCCCAAGTATTTTCTAGCCATCACAACAAAAGTGTTTTGAAGCCCAAGATGAAAGGATGTGATCACAAGAGGCCGAAGGTATAGGCTGCTAAGAGAAGAAAACAAGAGAGATGGTTTCCATGTGATAGGGGCCAGGAAACGTGTGGGCAGGAGGTGCTCAGGGCTGGGCTTCCCACCACTGCAAAGAATGGCAGGGAATAGACTTTCCACAGTGTTTGTGGTGAATGGCTTCCGGCCCCATAAAAGAGCGCAGAAAATAAAAATAAACCACCCCACAGAGGTGTTAAGCAAGGGGGAGCAGGAAATGCTAGGGTCTACCTCACTTGCCATGCAGTAGTACTCAAAATCAACTCCTTCAACATACTTCAGCTGAAACAACACCAAAGAATCAGAAACGCAATGGGGTTTGGGGGTGTGTCTTTAAGTTCGAGACAGGGTCTCGCTCTGTTGCCCAGGCTGAAGTACAGTGGTGCCATCATGCAGTCTCTACCTCCTGGGCTCAAGTGACTCTCCCAACTCAGCCTCCCAAGTAGCTGGGACTACAGAGGTGCACCATCATGCCCAGCTAATTTTTTTTGTTTTTGTACAGACAGGGACTCACTGTGTTGCCCAGGCTGGTCTTGAACTCCTGAGTTCAAGCCGTTCTTCCACCTTGGCCTCCCACAGTTCTGGGATTACAGGGGTTAGCCACTGCACCTGGCGTTTTTTCAGTGTTGTTTCTTTTTTTTTGTCGTTCTTTTGTTTTTGTGACTAAGTTTCGTTTTTGTTGCCCAGGCTGGAGTGCAATGGCACAATCTTGGCTCCCTACGACATCTGCCTACCAGGTTCAAGCGATTCTCCTCAGACTCCTGAGTAGCTGGGATTATAGGCACAAGCCACCATGCCTGGCTAATTTTGGATTTTTAGTAGAGACGGGGTTTCATCATATTGATCAGGCTGGTCTCCTGACCTCAGGTGATCCGCCCACCTCGGCCTCCCAAAGTGCTGGGATTACAGGCATGAACCACCATGCTTGGCCTTTTAAGAACAGGGTCTCACACTGTTGCTTAGGCTGGAGTGCAGTGGCTACTCACAGGTCCACAGTTAATTCTTCAGTACGTGTGAAATTGAGAACCATAAAGCAAATCAACAGAAGCATAAAAACAAGAGTTACCTATAATGAGCCTTTAACTAAATCTAATCCCAAGACTTCTAAAGCAGTCTTGTAGGTTTTACCCCTGAAGCGAATATTGGAAAGACACATCAAAGATGAATGTTTCCCGTTGATGGTAACTGGCTTGGGTAAATCACAACCTCTGAGACCATAGCTGACCTGGCAAATGGGAATTTAATACCTGTCCCATGTACCTCAAGATCATTATGAAAAAATAAACAAAATCTGTATATTAAAGACTCTGCAATTACAATGTCTTCCTTCATAAAATTACTATTATTCCCAGTTTTCAACCCATGTCTCAAAGTTCAGATGCTTTTCTTATTCAAAATTCCAATTTCTCTACACTAAAAATTATCCAGAAGCCGCCTGATAAGGTCTATGACATCTGTATATAAGTTTGAAAACAGATTAGGCCAGGCACGGTGGCTCACACCTATAATCCCAGCACTTCGGGAGGCCAAGGCGGGCGGATCACCTGAAGTCGGGAGTTTGAGACCAGCCTGACCAACATGGAGAAACCCCCTCTCTACTAAAAATACAAAATTAGCAGGGTGTGGTGGCGCATGCCTATAATCCCAGCTACTGAGGAGGCTGAGGCAGGAGAATTGCTTGAACCCAGGAGGCAGAGGTTGCAGTGAGCCAAGATTGCACCATTGCACTCCAGCCTGGACAACAAGAACAAAACTCCGTCTCACAAAAAAAAAAAAAAAAAAAAGCAGATTAAACTGCTCAATCATAATCTCGGTGAACCAGTATCACTTAAGAATGGCAAACCATGACCCACATAGCCACAGCCAATTTTCGTAAAGTGACAGTGGAACACAGCCATGCCCATTTGTTTAAGGAAAAGCTTGCTGACTCCTGACTCAGTGTGCTATCAGTTAGGCAAAGAGCTAATAAGGAACATACAGGCCCAACCTTTTCACCAAGTTCCTAGGTAATCTTGAGACACACCAAAATGTGAGAACCACTGCTCCAGATCAGGGCTTCTCAAATCTTATTGTCCACATAAATCACCTGAGGACCTTGTTAAAATGAAGATTTTGCTTCTGTAGGTTTAGGGTGAGGCCTGTGCTCCCAGGTGATGCCAATACTGGTAGTCAATGACTACATTTTGAGTAGCAAGAATCCAGAGCAGCGTTTCTCCGATTTGCTGTGCTCTGGAATCACCTGGGTAGCTTTACAAACTACAGATGCCACCCCAAGAGATTTTTACGTAATTGGTCTGGGGTGTGGCCTGGACGTCAGGATTTTCTTTTTACATTCCCCCAAGTCATGCTAACGTGCAGCCAAGTTGGAGAAGCTCGCAACTCATCATTCTCGGTAGTTGGCTAAATTTAAGTAGTGGCATTCTCAACATAGCTTCCACCCCATATATAGCAACCCGACAGCACCCAAGATGAAAACAGGGCTGCGAGCATGACACACATCAATAAGCCCAGACTTCAGCCAGCAGACCTACGTTCCACCCAAGCTTTGTCATGAACTCTGATCTTAAGCAAGTCACAAATCTGAGTTTAAATTTCCTCACCTAACTAATGAGGACCGGAACCCCTAAGGTAATTGCAAGAATAAAATGACAGAATATTTGTGAAGGTGCTTTGAAGAATATCGTATCTTGTAAGTCAACACATACATAACCCCATTTTTCACTGTTTACATTGCCTAAGAAAAACATACTTCACTTTTACCACTAAAACATGTTGAAACAGATGTAAATGTGGAAGCACATACTTAGTTCAATTTCTGGCAAAGTGCTTAATGATGCAGTTCCAGGAATGCACTGTTATAAGAGTGGAAGCACCTGTAATAATCGAAGGATTAGTAAAGGATTACCTGCTCCAGGAAGAAGACAAAGGACTGCCATTTCCCAGGGTTGTCATCACTGCCTTTTGCCATTAACTTCAAATACACTTAATGAAAACAAGGAGGCAGGTTCACAGATGTAAGTTACCAACTCATAGAGTTCAGCACAGCGGACTGAAGGGAAAACAAGGATTCTGAAACCAGTAAAGAATAAAAACAGAGCCAGAGGCATAAAGAGGAGTGGCATGGAGTTCTTTAATTAGGAAGGCAAAAGGTTACATTTGATGAAACGCAGGTTAGATTAATAAATGTTTGTTAGAAAGTTGTTCTGACACAGAGTGAACTCTGGGCTTTTCTCCTGCATAAAAATCAGAGCTACCAGTAAGTGCAAATCTGAAGAAAATCCATGTGTCCAACAAGCTGCCATCTCCAGGACTCTTATCCAGGAAATTCAAAGAGTGAACCTAGAAGAAAAAAGCAGCAAGGTTAAATGTCTTATGATACTAGAGACAGGGCCCCAAATCCTTCCATCTAAATTCTAACCCACCAGACAGTTATGGGGTTCCTACACTCAGGACAACATTTAAACCAGGCGAGAAACACTAGAAAGAAGCAAGTATTTCTCAGAGAACATTTTATGGGAGTACTATCCAGAAAAATTAACGTTCAAAACTGAATTTCAAGCACACCAAGGCAAAACCAACTAGGAGCTGGGAGACGTGTGTTCTAACTCCAGCGCTACCATTCATTAGCCGCGTGACTTCACAGAAGTCACTCTGACTTCCCTGGCCCACAAATTCTTTGAGGTGAGAGGGTTGTAGTTCAACCTAAAGAGCTTTCCGGAATCTAAAATGCTTATAAAGCACAGATTTCCATTGGCGGGGAGGCAGAGTAGGGAGTAAGGATTCAAGAAAGAAAGAAAAATTCCCAATCTCAGCTGTAACAAAGGACCAAAATACAAGAAATAATGTAGTTTTCATTTAAAGATAAGTTTATTTTTGGCAAGAAAAAGGTGAAGAAAGAGTAACCCCAACAGAAGTGGCTACATTGCTGCTAGAGCCAAATGGAACTGATATCTGTGAGTTGTGAGGTGGAACCCTCACCACAAGACACAGGCTTCCTTTAAGTCCCTCAAAAAGCACAGCCTCGCACCTACTGGACTCCAGCACGGGTCTGGCTGGAAAACCTCCGGCCCTAGGGGCTCCAATGTCTCCAGCCATAAGCAACTGATTTTCCCAGTGTGCCATAAAAATACTGTAATCTCCTATGTGTACCATGACTCAAAAAAGCTGGGAAATACTACCTTTCAGAAGAACCTGGCTGCCCCAGGAGGTAAAAGGGCACTACCTTATTTGGTTTATTGGGTCAAGTAAATAACCTGGAGATTCTGGCATCAGAGCTTAAAGGACAGATTTTAGACTTTCAGCCAGAATGCGTTTATTTCACTAACAACGGTATTTAGAGAAATGCTACATAATTGCAAAACATTCCTGAATCAGTGGTATCATAAGAAATGTGTAAAAGAGCGAGCAGTAACAGGAAGCAAAAGGTGTTCATAGTGCCAAACAAAACCAAACAGACCTATTCAAACTCAACTATTCATTCCATCAAATTTCTTAAAGCAAACTCTCTGGCAACAGACTATAAACCAATGTAACATTACAGTTTTTTTCAAGACAGATTTTTGTGCTTATTGTCCAGGCTGGAGTGCAATGGCACCATCTCGGCTCACCACAACCTCTGCCTCCCAGGTTCAGGCAATTCTCCTGCTTCAGCCTGCTGAGTAGCTAGGATTACAGGCATGCACCACCACGCCCAGCTAATTTTTGCATTTTTAGTAGAGATGGGGTTTCACCATGTTGGTCAGGCTGGTCTCGAACTCCTGACCTCAGGTGATCCACCTGCCCCAGACTCCCAAAGTGCTGGGATTACAAGCGTGAGCCACCGCGCCTGGCTACATGACAGTTCTAATGGCCAAGGTGAGAGAGGACTACAGCATAAAGCCATTTTCAGGGAACAAAGCCTTGACACTTTTAGAAATATAAAAGAAATCCTAGTTTAGTACAAAATCAAAGTTTCAAGATTTTATGATATTAAAACATTTAAATATAAGATGCTGAGGCCAGTCCACATGAAAGGCAAAAATTGACTCATAAGAGTAAGTCTCTTTGATAGCGGTTTTCAGAAAATCCTATTTACAAAGATCTGCTCCCCCTCTTTTAAAGCAGATCTATTTACCAGACATTATTCTAAAAGCAGAGGTTCTAGGATTCTTTGAAATGTTAGCTCACACAATTGACTATTCAACAGCTAAGAAGAATGGTTTCAACTGTTAACCAGGGCATAAAGGTTTCAGGAAACTGACTAATAAAATCTCCTCCCCTGATATCAAGACATGCAAAATGGAAGACACCTACTGAGAACAGTTAGCGTGACTTCAGTCTATTTCACCTGGGCAGAAAAGACGGTGCCATTTAATCAGTTTGTTGTAATCATCTTAAAAGAAGGCAAGGCGTAACACAAAGAACTGTTAAAAATGACTCTGTAGAGGTAGAAAAGATAATGCCAGCCAGGGTCATTTCTATTTGGAATCTGTATTCTTCTCCAGCAACATCTCTATTCAGACACTAGCAATGGGCAGATATGTTCAAATACTGATTTTCCTTCAAATTCATCTCAATTATTCCTCGTCACCCAATTAAAACTGAAATTAGAAATAATGTGAATCAAAGACCATTCTGCAGAAATTCTAGGTTTACAGCTCAATTTGAATCACCAGTTTTAGAAAGCACAGACTGTATATTTCTAAAAAATGAAAGGAGCTTTGGAGATCAGCTTCTTTAATCCTTTCATTACAGAGATGAGAAAACTGTGACCTGACAGTGTTGACAAATTTGTCCAGAGCTGTGCTGTCCAACACCACAGCCATTAGCCACAGGTGACTATTTAAACTTAGTCAAAGTTAAATTAAAAACTCAATTCTTCAGTCTGTTAGCCACACTTCAAATGTTCAATAACCACATGTGGCTAGTGGTTACCATAACGCGCAGTGCAGACCCTGAATGTTTCCCCACTGCAGAAAGCTCTGTTGGACAGTGCTGGTCCAGAATCACCCTCAGTAGCCAAAGTCAGGTCTCCTGACCTGCCTTCTCCTCCATTTCTCCTGGACCATATTAAGTATGGCCAACTATGCAGAAACATTTGAGATAGCCAGCCTTCATCCTTTCCTATCAATCTCTCCCAAATTTTTCCCATTTAAAAAAGAAAAGCATCCAGTCTGATGGTTCTGACGAAAATTTAAAATAAATAAAATTTCTTAAAAAGAAAAGCAAATTTAACATTTTTAATGAAAACCCTCTAACATGACATATATATAAAGCCATCATCTGAAAGTCCTAAACATAACAGGAAGGAATTTAAAGGTTCAGAGTCCAAATGTCTGTTATCCAGTTCCCCTCAGTCACTTATTAGTTCCACGGCCTGGATACATCAACTTAAGTCTCACCAAGGTGTAATTACCTAGGTGTAAAATGAGAATACTACTATTTGTCTATCTCCACATCACTGGGTAGGAAAGAAGGATCACACATGAGCTGATGTATGTAAAAGTATATGTGGAACGTATGTGAATCCTACAAGCTTGTTAATGTGGGAACTATAAGACATTTTACAAAAGTTTATTCTTGTAAAAAGTTTCATACAAATATGTGCAACTAGTTATAATCACATTTAACTTTCTACCTCCTATAAATTGATAATGGGAATCTGAAAATATGAATAAAAAGCAACAATTAAGGAGAAAACAGAAAGCAAAGCCCAATTGAGGAGTCACAAAAACAGTACAATCCTCCTCAAACACAAAAGAACCATCAAGAATTATGCTGAGAGGCATTAACAGTGGCAAGAGACTTTGATGAACATCCAGGCCAATCCTCTCACAGTGCAGACAGAGAAACTGAGGCTCAGAGGTAAGTTTATTTGTCCATTCAACTAGTTAACAGAGCAAAGGCTACAATACAAGTCTTCTGATTTTTTTTTTTTTTTTTTTTTTTTTTGAGACAGGGTCTCACTCTGTCACTCAGGCTGGAGTGCAGTGGCATGATCACAGTTCACTGCAGCCTTGACCTCCCATGCTCAATTAATTCTCCCACCTCAGCCTTCTGAGTAGCTGGGACCCCAGGCACACGTCACCACGCCCCTCTAATTCTTTTGATTTTTGGAAGAGACAAGGTCTTGCTATTGTATCGCCCATGCTGGTCTCAAAGTCTTGGGCTCAGGCGATCCTCCCACCTTGGCCTCCCCAAGTGCTGGGATTACAGGCCTAAGCCACCGCACCCAGCCCCTCCTCGGACTTCTTGTCTCATGTTCTTCCCCACTCCACAGCCTCTCTCTCCCATGAATCTCTGCCTTGGCTTTTTTTTTCTTTCGTAGCACTTTCCATGTTTTAGCATCCAAGTAACTTATGCTTTTTCTTGCAGTTAAAAATTGTTTATTTGGTCGGGCACAGTGGCTCATGCCTATAATTCCAGCACTTTGGGAGGCTAAGGTGGGCGGATCACAAAGTCAAGAGATTGAGACCATACTGGCCAACATGGTAAAACCACATCTCTTCTAAAAATACAAAAATTAGCCAGGCATGGTAGCACATGCTTGTAGTCCCAGCTACTCGGGAGTCTGAGGCAGGAGAATCACTTGAACCCGGGAGGTAGAGGTTGCGGTGAGCTGAGATCATGCCACTGCACCACAGCCTGGGCAACAAAGAGAGACTCCATCTCAAAAAAAAAAAGAACAAAAAAGGTTTATTCATTCATACACTCATTCAACAAACACACACTGTTACTGTTCACAATTGAGTCCAGTGGACGAGAGAAGAAAGTGAATGAGTAGTTTCACAACAAGGTGATAAGTGCAGCATGGGAGGTATGCAGTAGACTAAGGGCCCGGAGAAGAGGCTCCTATGCAACCTGAGGGGTGGGAATGCTTTGGGTGATAGGAGTCATCCAAGCTGGGAGGATGGAGAAAATAAGGCAGTAGAGTTAGGACAGCAATAAAATTCATAAACACAATTCTATTTCGATATTCTTTTTTTCTTTGGTAGTCTTAAAAAATAGACTAAATATAAAATAGAGTTCAATAAACAAGTAGAGTCATCAATTAGCACTTTTTAGCAAATAAAAAAGTAGATTCAAAGTTTTAAGAATGAAAGGTAAAGAACTAATCTCAGAGCCAGGCACTGTGACACACCTGTAGGTCCAGCTACACAGGAGCCTCAGGCAGGAGGATCACTTGACCCCAGGGAGTTCCCAGCTTGGGCAACATAGAAAGACCCCATCACATAAAAATATATATATAATTAATCTCACCACCTAAACAGAGAAAAATGAGTTGAAAAAAGTTATGATGTGACTTCTCACAAGATTTCCTACAAATTTAGGACAGTTCCCTTGGAGAGAGCTTATTTGGTGGCAGGACCTAATTCAATGTAAGGTGGAAATATCAAAGAGAAAATGAAATAAAAACTAAATGGGCCCCTCTACCAACAAAAAATTAAAGATTATTGCCAGTAGGAGGTCACCACTGAGTATAAAAGATGTAGACCAAACCAAAAAAGGAAGCTCTCAAACTGACAAGGTGAAAAAAAAGAAAACAAAGGGGAAACCTGAGGGTCTATGTGCACAGTCTTGGTCTTCCCCTATGCAACAAAATCTAGGGCCACTTTAGGGTTCTATGCCCTTTTGTTCCTAACTCGACATTGCCCACTTCTGGCCAGAATGTAAAGCAACCCCCAACCCAGCATCTAAGCCCACCTGGACCTCTGCTGCCCCCCAATGACTGGAAAGAAAGTAGGTTTTATAACACAGGTATCAGTAGCTTCTTCCCCCAAATTCAACTCCTCTTATGTTTTGTAGTAGTCTCTCAACACATGAAACATATGATCCACTAGGTGGCAGCAAAGCCTACAGAATAACATCAAGATCCCCTTCCAGAGGTAATTTTCTAGATTACTATACTTAACTGAATTCGAAAAGCCAACACAATTGCATGTTTGTAAACAGTGCTGCCAGTCAGTTTAAAACGTTCTGCCCAACCCTGTAGCCCCCTTGTTCCAGCTAGGATCAAACACTGAATTTTTTAAGACTTATGTGAGAATGGTCTCCATTATAAAAACAAAACAATGCTAACCAGGCACAGGCATTTGGCAACTATCTGCCTGGGAGTTGAGCACATTTTCAAGCAAGGTTTTGTCCCTTTGGGCCCAGTTCACCCTTCCTTCTGATCCAGGGTCCAATTCATCAGGAACTTTAATTCTCAAACTGTGATCCAATACAGTTCTGTCCTTCTTTTCCTCATTACCCTTCAGAACACCTGAGATGGACTAAGATTTTTTTAAAAAAAGTATTTCACAGGCCAGGTGCAGTGGCTCATGCCTGTAATCCCAGCATTTTGGGAGGCCAAAGCAGGTGGATCACGAGGTCAGGAGTTCGAGACCAGCTTGGCCAACATAGTAAAACCCCGTCTCTACTAAAAATACAAAAATTAGCCCGGCATGATGGCAAGTGCCTGTAGTCCCAGCTACTCGGGGAGGCTGAGGCAGGAGAATTGCTTGAACCTGGGCGGCAGGGCTGCAGTGAGCCAAGATTACACCACTGCACTCTAGCCTGGGCAAGAGAGTAAGACTCTGTCTCAAAACAAAAAAAAAAACAAAAAAAAAAGAATTTCACAAAGAAACACAGAAAACAAACGAAAAAACTAAAGTATATAAATTTTAAATACTGAAATCCACTGAGCTTCTTTCTGTCATGCATTCATTCAAAAATATGCTGCCGCCTACACACCAAAATCTGATCATCATTTCAGGTGTGCATGGATTTCTGGGGGTCAGAAGCCCACTGGGAGCATTTTTCCTTTTGTATTTTCATTTGTACAGTCTAAAAAATACTGAGTCTTTCTTGATGACCTGGATAGAAACATTAGTTATAAGATTTCTAGCAAGGCGCTCTTTTTTTTTTTTTTTTTTTTAAAGACAGTCTTACTCCTGCCAGGCTGGAGTGCAATGGCATAATTTTGGCTCACTGCAACCTCTGCCTCCCGGGTTCAAGCGATTCTCCTGCCTCAGTCTCCCAACTAGATGGGATTACAGGCATCGGCCACCACGCCCAGCTAATTTTTGTATTTTTCGTAGAGACGAGGTTTCACCATATTGGCCAAGCTAGTCTTGAACTCCTGACCTCAGGTGATCTACCTGTCTCAGCCTCCCAAAGTGCTGGGATTACAGGCGTGAGCCACCACGCCCGGCCGTCCTAGCAAGGCTCTCTCAACTTCAGTTCCTCATCTGTAAGTGAGAACAGCAAACCTATCCTCGTGAAATTATCCCAAAAATAAAATGATATAGAACAAGAAGTACTTAAAGCATAGCACACACTGAGCACTCATTATCTGTTAACTTCCTTACTTCCCCATGAATTATTTTTTTTAACCCAATGCCATTTTCTTTTGATCTTCCTCTTTCAGAGTTGTTCAGAGTTTGTCACCCCCAAATTCATGTAAGATCAGCCATATTACAGATGTTTATTTTTTTAATATCAAACTCTCAACTTAGTTGGAAAATATGAAGACGTTCCATCTGTTTTGTTCTACCTTCTGAGCTGCTATAAATATTGAGAATTTACTTGGAACTGTTTTTAAAGTGCTGTGTGTGGCACACTGCACATATAGCTGAGTTAAAAGCACATAAAAGGAGCAAATAAAAGTATATGTTTAAAACCTGAGAGTAGGACAGTGTAGTATATGTCAAATGAAGGATCTCTATGAAAAGAATCTGGGCAATCCCCAGAGAGAAGGATTTTTCTATGAACATACTCTCCATAGAATGATTTAACACTGCAATCTGGGATTGAGGACTTTGCTATGCTTTGGGCCCATAATTCCCAGCTGAACAACAGGTGGTCCTAGGTTGTTAATATGGTCTGCAGTACACAGTTTCTGCTGAGACTGCTTTTTTGTCTCTGCTTTTGCCATAATTTTGAAATACTAAGCTCTCTGCAGTAGAGTCCTCCTCCAATCATGACAGCCCTAAGAAATAATTTTCCATGATTTGGTATCTCCCTGAGCCTAGAAAACATCCTTGAAATGTTTGCTCTGTCCCCTTCCTAAGTACACACCATGACTCATCTAGAAAAAAAAGAACTTCAGAAATCTAGAGTAAGCAATCAGAAGACTTATGACCTTTCCAGAAGGCTCTATCAGGAAGCCCAAGGGTTACTCATAGTTGCAAGCGTGAGAAGGTCAATGTTGGTGGGTCAGTTTTCTACCTGCATTCAAGGTTATCCACTGGTAACAGTTAATTGTAACTGGCAATAGTTGTTATCCATTGGTCAGATAACTCATCTGCTGCCCCTGCTCCCAGATGGTACAGAAGAGAAGATGCTCTCTTCTCTGGATTTATTGCAGCACTTTGTTCAGACCTTTAGTGAGGCCCTAACAAGGCTGTAAGTTAACTGTTATGTTTACATATTCTCCCCTACTAGACTGTACATGTCTTGAAGACAGAAGCCAGTTTGGGGTTTTTTTTAAATTGAGGTAAGTTCTTGCTATTTTGCCCATGCTAGCCTCAAATTCTTGAGCTCAAGCAACCTGTCCACCTCGGCTTCCCAAAGTGCTGGGATTATAGGCATGAGCCACCACGCCCAGCCAACAATATTGTTTATATTCCCAGCAACAAGACATTGGCGGGTACATAGAAGGGGAGGGAGGAAGGGAGGGAAGAGGACAACTCAAGTCTTAATCAGGTCTCTAAGGAGTTAAATTGTATTAAAATAACAGAACAAAGTGGTTCTTAAAGTTTTTCACTGAAATAAACCTCTCTCTCAACTTACCACTACCAAAATGATACCTTATCTGAACTAACAGAACTGTTTTTGAGGCACTATCAAAGGAAAGGATTTATGTAACATATTATAAGTAAATGACTAATTCACGTCAGAAAATGAAGTATAGTCACTGTCACATTATTGCATCCACTTTGCACATAGATGCTCTAAAACTCTTGTACTAGATTTCTGCTGATTAGTATAAAAATGACAGCTTTCCAAGTGGTGACAGGAAGAGGCTGGTCCTAGGATATCCTTCCCCCAAATAGGGTGAGATTTCCTAAGGTTCTCTTTTCTCTACCACCCAGAACATTAAATTTTGCAATGCAAAGGCAAACATTGCATGCATTCATCAGTAAGCTACATGGGATACTGGAAGGAGTACTGGGCCAAGAACACCGCTAGACTAGAGCACTTCACTGCAAACACTTAACTATGCGGCCAGGGAAGGCCCATGGATTGTTCTAGGCCTCTGTTGTCCCATATATAAAGTAACAGTGTTGACATACGGTATGGAAACAGCCATATATTTATTAAAGCTTTAGAACTCTGCTTGGGAGGGAGGGATGCAGGGGAGGGCATACTATACATGAAGGGAAAGGCCAAGCAGAGAGGGCTTTTCAATTTCTGCCCATCAAAAAAACTCCAATTCTACTTCTGCTTTATATACCAAGATTCTTTTTGTAAAAGTTTGTTTGGGAGAAGGGAGAAAGAACTCTACTGCTAAAAAATGGAAAATGGCAAATGAACCAAGCAGCATCCCATCTTACATTTTAAAGTCTTCTCCCAAGTTAACCCAATTTCCCCATTTATTTCTACTTTAAGGCACATATTAGCAAATGCCCACAGTCATTCATTCAACATACACTGGATGCTATCAAATTTAAGTGCCATGAAAACAATGGTCCAGATTTAAAGTCATCTGAGATCAAAATCAGAAAAAAAAAAACTAACAAATCTAAAGCCAAAACCTACCATTTATGTCTCTTCCAAAATCTCTGAGTTATTTTCATGGAGTTATTGGTGCAGAAATTATTGTACTAGCTACAAACACTAATTTCCTGTTATCTTAATGATTTGAAGAACAATAAGACAAGGCAATGACCACGAGTGGTAGCACTGATTAATTATGATATTAATGCATACTTTGCAGACCAATGGAAAATTCTGCAAATGTCAACAGCAGTATGGGAGACTTGCCAACCACGATCAAAACCAGTCCCATCCAATTTGTCTTCCTAAAATCAACATTACAGGACAAGGACTATGATCATCACTTACATTCTTTTAGTCTGCTACTCCTCAATTACGTAAATGGGAATGATTCAGCCAACAAAGTTCATGACAACAAGGTGCAGGATGGTGCTGGCAAAGAGAAAATCAGCAAAGGCTCGCTCTGGGGAGATGCCTTGGAAGTCCGCTTTGTTCTGTGGGTTGATCTGTATTCTCAGGCAAACTGCACAAGAAGCAAAACACAAAAAATGATTACATGGAAGTATGAAATAAATATGACTGCTAATGAATACAGACATACCCTAGGACCCAACAATTCTACTCTAACAGAAATGAATGCATACATAGATCAAAGGGCATATACACAAATGATACCCAGATAGCCCCAAACTGAAAGCAATCTAAACATCTATCAACAGTAAAATGGATAAATTACGGCATATGCAAACAATAGAATATTACACTGCAATGAAGAAGAACTTCTGCTATACACAAAAATGGATGAACTGCACAAGTAAGTGGGGCAACACAATCAAAACTTTATTTTTTTGGAGGGCGGGGACAGAGTCTTGCTCTGTTGCCCAGGCTGGAATGCAGTGGCACGATCTCGGCTCACTGCAACCTCCACCTGCCGGATTCAAGCAATTCTCTTACCTCAGCCTCCTAAGTAGCTGGGACTACAGGTATGCACCACCATGCCCGGCTAATTTTTGTATTTTTAGTAGAGACGGGGTTTCACCATACTGGCCAGGCTGGTCTCGAACTCCTGACCTTGTGATCCACCCACCTCGGCTTCCCAAAGTGCTGGGATTACAGGTGTGAGCCACTGCGCCCGGCCAAAACTTTATACACACTGGCTGGCCAAACCAGTTGGAAACTGGCAGGTCACCCAGAGGAAGCCAAAGCCAGAAGAGCCCAGCTCCCACACAGAGACCACAGGGCAGAGCCTAAGTAAATATGTTGGGGGAACAAATGTACCCCCTCAATTAGATGAGGAATATTCTGGGATACAGCCATACGGAGCCACTGTGAACTCGGCAGGAGACAGGGTCTGGTTATGCTGCCCAGGCTGGACTGGAACCCAAAAGACCCTCCCACCTCAGCCTCCCGAGCAGCTGGGACCACAGCAGCACAGGACCACAGCTGGGACCACTGGGTGAACACGTCTGCCCAGTTCCATGGTATTTTTAGTGTGACCTTCTATTTATGGATAATGATTCAGGTTTTCCATTATAAGTTTATTTTAAAAGTACACTTACTACAGTTAAAAAATGAATCAATGTAATTACTTTGTTTTTTAAGAAATGCACAAAAACCCTCATATACAAAATCAAACGATTTTCAACCAAAGTGACAAAACCACTCAATGGGGAAACAAATTTCCTCAACCAATGATGTTGGGAAAACTGGATATCCACAGGCAAAAGAATGAAGCTGGACCCTTACTTTATACCATATACTACAAAAATTAACTCGAAACAGATCAAAGACCTAAATGTAACACCAAAAACTAAAAAACTCTTAGAAGAAAATAGAGCAAAATTTTATGGCATTGGATTTAGCAATGATTTATTGGACATGACACCAAAACACAGTCAACAAAGGTAAAATAAATTGGACTATATCAAAATTTAAAACTTCTGTGCACAATAAAGGTACAATAAAGAGCACAATAGTGAAAAGGCAACCTATGGAATGGGAAAAAATATTTGCAAATCACATATCTGATAAAGGGTTAATATCAGAATATATCAAAGTACCCCTACAATGCAATAACAACAAAATAATAACCAGATTTTAAAATGGGCAAAGGACTCGAATAGACATTTCCCCAAAGAAGATATAGGAATGGCCAACAAGCATATGAAAAGATGCTCAACATCCCTAATCACTAGGGAAATACAAATCAAAATTACAATGAGATATCACCTCTCAGCTAGTAGGATGTCTAATATCAAAAAAACAAGAGTTGGCAAGAATGCAGAGAAATTGAAACCCTTGTGCACTAATGAGTGGGAAAATCAAATGGGGTAGCACTGTGAAAAACAGTATGGAGTTTCCTCAAAAAAATTTAAAACAGAATTACCATATGATCCAGCAATTCCACTTCTGGGTACATATCCAAAAGAAGTGAAAGCAGCATCTCGGCCAGGCACAGTGGTTCACGCCTGCAATCCCAGCACTTTGGGAGGCTGAACCAGGCGGATCACCTGAGGTCAGGAGCTCAAGACCAGCCTGGCCAACACGGTGAAACCCCATCTCTACTAAAAATACAAAAATTAGCTGGGCGAGGTGGGCAGGTGCCTGTAATCCCAGTTACTCGGGAGGTTGAGGCAGCAGAATCGCTTGAACCCAGGAGGTGGAGGCTGCAGTGAGCCGAGATCATGCCATTGCACTCCAGCCTATGTGACAAGAGGGAAACTCCATCCTGGGGAGTTGGGAGGGTGGAGGGTGGAACCAGGCTCTCAAGTGATATTTGCATACCCATGTTCACAGCAGCATTAGTCACAATAGCCAAAAGGTGAGAGTAACCCAAGTGTCAGCAGAAGAATGAATAAGCAAAGTGTGATGTATACATACAACGGAATACTCAGCCTTAAAAGGAAGGAAATTCTGACACCTACTACAACATGGCTGAATCTTGCCAGCATTATTTTAAGTGACATAAGCCATCATAAACGGACAAATACTATATGGTTTCACTTATATGACATCAAGAGTAGTCAAACTCCTAGAAACAGAATGTGCAACCGTAGATGCCAGGGACTGACAGAGAGGAGGATGAAGAGTTATTGTTTAATGGGGACTGAATTTCAGTTGCAGAAGACAAAAGTTCTGGATATGGATAGTGATGATGATTTTACAGCAATGTACATGTACTTAATGCCACAGAACTATACACTTAAAAATACTTAAAATGGTAAATTTTGTCATGTTTTATCTTGATTAAAAACAAAAAAAAAAAAAGGCCGGGTGTGGTGGCTCACGCCTGTAATCACAGCACTTTGGGAGGCCATGGAGGTCGGGAGTTCAAGACCAGCCTGACCAACATGGAGAAACCCCATCTCTACTAAAAATACAAAATTAGCCGGGCATGGTGGTGCATGCCTGTGATCCCAGCTACTTAGGAGGCTGAGGCAGGAGAATCACTTGAACCCAGGAGATACAGGTTTCGGTGAGTCAAGATTGTGCCATTGCACTCCCGCCTGGGCAACAAGAGCAAAACTCCATCTAAAAAAATAAAAAATAAAAAAACAAAAATAAAAAACAAGGGTCAGGCACGTGGCTCACTCCTATAATCCCAGCGCTTTGGGAGGCCGAGGTGGGCGGATCATCTGAGGTCAGGAGTTCCAAGACCAGCCTGGCCAACATGGTGAAATCCAATCTCTAATAAAAACTACAGAAATTAGCTGGGCATGGTGGTACACACCTGTAATCCCAGCTACTCAGGAGGCCGAGGCAGGAGAATTTGCTTAAATTCAGGAGGTGGAGGTTGCAGTGTGCCGAGACTACGCCACTGCACTCCAGCCTGGGCAACAGAGGCTCCATCTCAAAACAAAACAAAACAAAAAAAGTGTATGCTATATGATTCCATGTACAAAAAGCTTAAAACTTGGTAAAACCAATCTATGGTAAGACAGTGGTTTTTATCTTTCACAGGGAGAGGATGACTGGGAAGATGCAAGGAGGCTTCTATGGTGCTGATAATGTCCTGTATCTTGATCTGGATAGTGGTTAGATAGGTAAATTTAAAAATTCATCAAGTCGTACAATTAAATTTTGTACTCTGTTAAAGGAAGAAAAAATATGACTCTCAGAGTTATACTGAAACCTAGAGGCTTTCTCAGAGAGAAAAAAAAAAAGTATAAGCAAAAAACCCACAAAGCTCTCTTATCTCCTGATTTACAGGTTTCTAATTATACCTAGATGGGGATGCATTTGAGGCAACAACGAAGGGTCTGGGCTGAATGATACAAAGTTACAAAAATGTGAATTATTTTCTAATAGAATATTCACTTAATGGGTAGCAGAGTTTATAAAGATAGCACGCTCATTCACAAGGACCTCACAGTTGTCGATAAACTATCTTTGATCTCGAAGTTCCAGCAGCTGCTTATTTGTCTCAAAAAAGGCAGAAGACCTAAGCAATATAATTCATGAGAACTCTCCACTGCCACACTCTATGCCCTTGAAGATTCTTACAGTCACCATTGACAAAAAAAAAAAAAAAAAAAAAAAAGTAGTTCCAGGAATACACTCTTCCAAAGTATCTTCATGCCTGTGATAAATTATTACACTGCTTAAGAAAACCTAAACTCGCTTCAGGCTAGCATCATCCCATCATTAACTAAGAAAAAGCAACAAACAAATCTAATCCAAAGGCCAGAAAACTATCAGACTAGTTCTCCAGAGCCTGTCACCACGGCAACAGTTTTCATTATGCTTAAACATGTAAACACCATGGAAGCACTATTGATCTTTTCAGGTATCCAGACCCTTAAAAATATTAAAGACAATGACTGAAGCAAGGGTACCAAGTAAACCCCTGCTGTAGAAAGTACAGATTCGTTCATCCATTTGGGAGAGCAACTAGCAATATCCATTAATATTTCAAATGATTTTACCTTTTGACAAAGGAATTTATCTTACAGAACAAAGACATTCTGAAAGTGTTTGTAAAGTCAAAAAAAATTAAAAGTCTAAACATCATATACTACTGACATGCAATGAAATCCCATGCAATTATTCAAAAGAATAAGGTAAATTCTCTGTACATTGACAGCAAACATATCTAAGATTTATTAAGTGAAAAAAAGCCAATCTTTTTTTTTTTTTGGAGACAGGGTCTCATTCCATCGCCCAGGCTGGAATGCAGAGGTGCAATCATGCCTCTCTGCAGCCTCCACCTCCTAGGCTCAAACAATCCTCCCACCTCAGTGCCCCGAGTAGCTGAGACAACAGTCATGCACCACCATGCCTAGCTAATTTTTTTGTTTGTTTTGGGTAAAGACAAGGTCTCCCTACGTTGCCCAGCAATCCTCCCGCCTCTGCTTGCCTAAGGGCAGGGATTACAGATGTAAGCCCCCACACCCAGCCCATTCCTTATTTCATTTGGCCAGGGCATGGTGGCTCACAACTGTAACCCCAACATGTTGTGAAACCAAAGTGGGAGGATAGCTTGAGCCCAAGAGTTTGAGACCAGCCTGGGAAAGACAGGGAGACCCCCGTCTCTACAAAAAAAAATGTTCTAATTAGCCATGTGTGGTAGCACACACCTATGGCCCCAGCTACTGGGGAGGCTGACATGGGAAGACTGCTTGAGTCCAGGAGGTAGAGGTTGCAGGCTGCAGTGAGCCACAGTCATGCCACTGCACTCCAGCCTGGGAGACAAAGCAAGACCTCGTCTCAAAAAAAAAAAGTAAAATATTTTATTTATATATGATATGCATAATTATCTTGTCATTTCAGTTAGAATCTAGAAAAAAAATCTGAAGAAACAGAAAACTATTAATACTGGTTATTGGGGTAGAGAACACAGTGTTGAGTTTTGAGGAAATACGAGGGAAAAAAAGAAAAATTATCCATGAAGGTGGATAAGGTAATAAATTGATGTTATCATTATCGTGATCATGGTAGCCAGAGTATTTCAATGAAAACATATGAATCAGAGTCACACAAAGATGGAAAGGACCTCAGAGGTCATAAACACCAACACCCCATTTGAGGCATACAATGCCCAAGAGGTGTTGGGGTGGGCATGCTGGGGGAGGCTGTACTAACCACGCAGGAAGCTTTCCCAAGGATACTCACCACATACAGAATCTGGTAAGCTACCTCCAGATGGAGGATTATCAACTTTCCAGGGCCTGTGTTACTGATTAGGGTATCACATCTCTCAGATGCATTGGAAACAAAAAAAGCAAAAAAAAAAGCCTGTTCAAAATGCTCCACTACAAATGATCCTTCAGTCTCTCCCTGGGCACTTCCAAAGATGGAAATTTACTACCTCTTCAAGTAGCCTGTTCCATTTTAGCAATTCTGATTTACTCTATCCCCTTAAATGTCCATTTATTCCAAGAAATATTTACTAAACATGTACTACATGATATGCATCATTTCAGGTGCTAGGAATATGGCACAGAACAAAACAGTCTGGCTCTCAAGGAACTTCCACTCCTATGGAGAGAAACATATAATCAATAAGTTAACAAATAAACCAGGAACTACTAGACAGAGATATGTACTATGAAGAAAATAAAACAGGATAATAAAGAGTGACTGGGAAGCTTTTCTTAAACTCAATCATAACAGAAGGTCTCTTTAAGAGGTTGCTATTTAAGATCAATATTTGAAAGATAAGGAACCAACCATGCAAAAATTTGGGGGCAGAGCATTCTAGACAGTAAGAACAATCTTGACATGTTATAAACACAACAAGAACAAACGCCAGGCACGGTGGCTCACACCTGTAATCCCAGCACTTTGGGAGGCCGAGGCGGGTGGATCACCTGAGATCGGGAGTTCGAGACCAGCCTGACCAACATGGAGAAATCCCGTCTCTACTAAAAATACAAAAAATTAGCTGGGCGTAGTGGTACAAGCCTGTAATCCCAGCTACTTGGGAGACCAAGGCAGAAGAATCGCTTGAACCCAGGAAGAAGTTGCAGTGAGCTGAGATCATGCCATTGCACTCCAGCCCGGGCAACAAGAGCAAAACTCCATCTCAAAAAAAAAAAAAAAAAAATCAAGGACAGACTAACAAGACTATGGTGATCAAGGGGAAACGGACAAGGGCCAAATCCTGAGGGGCATGGTAAGCCTTAGGAAATAGTACGGATTCAGTTATAATAGCAGTGGAACAGTATAATGGTTTGCAAGGTTAGAAAGCAGAATTACTTAGGACGTAAAGAGCTCAGGGTAATGGTAATAAAAATGGACAGAAATGAAGACATACAGGCTATATTTTGGAAAAGACAGAGCTTGCTGATGAAACCGATGCAGGAGATACGAAAAATCAAGGGATCCGGGAAACTTAAATCTCTTCATTTAAAAACACAACCAGCCAGGCATGGTGGCTCACATCTGTAATCCCAGCACTTCGGGAGGCTGAGGCAGGTGAATCACCTGAGGTCAGGAGTTAGTGACCAGTCTGGCCAACATGGCGAAACCTCATCTCTACTAAAAATACAAAAATTAGCCAGGCATGGTGGCGCTTGCCTGTCATCTTAGCTACTCAGGAGGTTGAGGCAGGAGAATAGCTTAAACCTGGGAGGTGGAGGTTGCAGTGAGCTGAGATTGTACCACTGCACTCCAACCTGGGTGACAGGGCGAGACTATGTCTCAAAAAAAAAAAAAAAAAAAAAAACTGCAACCAACATTGACACCATGTACTAACTGGTGAAGAGGCAGATGGCTGGATGAGCAGGTTTGATCTTGGACATGTTAAGTTCAAGGTACGTATCAGACATCAAGTGAAGACATCAAGTTGGCAACTGGATTTACTAATTTGGAATTCAGGGGACAGTTCAAAACTAAAAATATAAAGCAGTAGTTGTAGGTATACAGGTGTTATTTATCTATTCAAAAAAAAATACAAAGTGAAGGTATCTACAACCATGCACTCAGTCAGAGACGTGCCCAGCACAAAACAGCAGAAAGGAAAAAGCAGTGAGGTGAGACAGAACAAGCAGGAGACTGTTATATTCAAGAAGAAACTTTCCTTTTACACAGAAGCCGATGCCTAAGTTAAATGCTAAACATGGCAAGAGTAGTTTCAGTAAAGTAGTAAGGACAGACCAATACCAAGAGTGGTTAAGGAATGAATAGTTAAGGAGGTAGGAACATTAATTATTCTTTCAAAAATTCTGTAATGATGGAAACGAAATAGGATGGTAGCTAGAAGAGTATCTGTGGTCAAACGGATTTTTTAAAAATAGACAATATTAGAACATGTTTGTATGATGAGAATGATCCAGGAGAGAAACAGAAATGACACAGAATGGAGGAATAATTGCAGAAGTGGAGTCCCTGAGTGAGCAAGGGAAGACTGGATCCTCTGCACAGGTGGAGCTTTCACAGGAAAGAGACACATCACCCATCATGAGAGGTCAGAGAGTATGGGTATAAAAGCAGGTGATCTGTTATGATTCAGTGGTGAAAAGATGAAGGAATTCTTACCCACTTCTATTTTTTTAGTGAAAAAATAAAAGCAAGATCATCAACTAAGAATAAAGGAAAAGAGGAAAAATAGAGTGATTTATGAAGCCTATTTTGGGAAGGCGAACATATAAGAGAAACATTATTGCAGGACCACTGGCAGGGTTGGGTGCACATTGTGTTCCCATTCTCACCAATAATTCTCCATCAGCACCATATCCACATTTACTTGTCTGTATTCCCCACTACATTACAAACTCTGTGAGAGTAGAAGCTGTATCTGTGTGCTTCACAAGTTGAATTCCCAGCACCTTGGCAGAGAACCTAGCACACCATTGCTCAGTATTCCTGACTTGACTATATGCCTGCTCACCATTTAACATGTACAGTGTTCAGTACTGAGGATGAAGAGATGAGAAGACAGCCTCCGCCCTCAAGGGCTCACCTACCAGAGGGAAGGCAGACACCCAAATACAGCACAGTGCCTTCTCTCTCACACACACACATACAAGGTGAAAAAGGAATAAAGTGGAAAGACCTCAATCTGCTGGAGAGTCAGGGAAGGGTTCCAAAGGGCAATAAGCCAGGCATAGGGGTATATGCCTATAGTCCTAGCTACTCAGGAGGCTGAGGCAGGAGGACTGCTTGAGCCAAGGAGCTTGAGGCCAGTCTGGGTTACACAGCAAGACCTTGTTCACTTTAAAAACAATAACAAAAAAAGGAAATTGCACTGAGCTGAGAAGTCTAAAAAGTGAAAGAATTTTGAAGGCAGTCAAGCAAAGGCAAACAGTTTGACACTTGAGAGTGTTCAGAGAATGACAAGTAGTTCAATACTGTTGGAGCATAGAGTATAGAGAAGGCAGAGGCAAGAGATGAAGCTGCAGACAGAGAGGAAGCCAGATCATAAAAGAGCCTGTATGTCAAAAAAACATTTTTAATTTTACTTTGGGAAACACAAATTGTACATGGGAGCGACACAATCAGATTTGCAAGTCAAATCAAACCTGCAAACATAGTAGAAGATGGACTGGAAACCAGAGGCCAGAAGACCAGTAAGGAGGATTACAGTAGTCTACATAAGAGATATTGAGAGGCTAAAACAGAGGATGAAAACGTAGCAATGATATGAAAGATATTTAGAAACAAGACTATCAGGCACAAGGGTGGCAAACTTCTAATCTCTTGGATAACAGTTATGGGAGATAATATTAGGATCCACAGATCTGATGGATAATTCCAAAGGAAATGCTGGGCCCCAATCCACAACAGCCCAATAGCTCCCATGAGACAGAAAACTCTGGACTAGGCCTCCTTGCCTTACAAACTGGTTTTGAATTTGTAAACTAGGAAAAACAAAACTATTTTTTAAGACAAAATTACCTCATATAGATTAGAGAACAGAACAGATGATAGTTGGGAAATGACTCAAAAACTTGTTTCAAGACCAAAGATTTCTTTTGAGGACAATGTTTTCCACTTATCCCTTCGAAATAGCACTTTAAATGAGCACAGCTTTCATTTGGGCAAAAAAGGAAACCAAAGGGCTGCCAACACTGGAACATAACTCTAAAAAAGGGACAGATGTCCTCTTCTAGAGATATCTAACTACAAGATAAACAGCTAACTGAGGATGTTTGAAATCTGTCTGAAGTAAGAAAAATATTCCACCTCTGAGGTCCTTTTAAAGCCAATATATTATACTCTGATGATCAAAAAAAAAAAAAAAAAGGGATCTCTCAATGGCAACTTACTACCTCTGGTTCCTTCTTGAAACCATGGGTAAGTCTCTCAGCTATGAGGGAATAGAAGAAAACAGACCATTTTCATACCATTAGGCCCAATAACAACAGGTTTTTAAAGGTTTGGTAGCATTCTGAATTGGTTTAAAATGTACTGGTCAATTTCCAAAGAGCATATGCTAAACTAACACATGCAGAGGGAAGAGAATAGACTGCCAAAAAAAAAAAAAAAAATTAGGGCAGATTCAAGAACATTTCCCTCCAATTCACCCTACATGCTAACACCAATTTTAAATCTCTCCCTTTAAAAAAGCATCCTCAGAAGCTTTACTGTTACCTACAGGATAAAGTCCAAACTCCTGGCTGGGCGAGGTGGCTCATGTCTGTAATCCTAGCACTTTGGGAGGCCGAGGCAGGCAGATCACCTGAGGTCAGGAGTTTGAGACCAGCCTGCCCAACATGGAGAAATCCCGTCTCAACTAAAAATACAAAATTAGCCAGGCGTGGTGGCACATGCCTGTAATCCCAACTACTCGGGAGGCTGAGGCAGGAGAATTGCTTAAATCTGGGAGACAGAGGTTGCAGTAAACCGAGATCGCGCCATTGCACTCCAGCCTGGGAAAAAAGAGTGAAAATCCAACATGGGGGAAAAAAAAGTCCAAATTCCTTGGCCTGGCATTCAAACACCTAATAGCCAGCACTATCTAATCCTTCAACAGTATCTCCTACATTTCCCTCTCACAGCTCACTGGACTCCTCCATTCTCTTGCAACAGGAAACTCCACAGGAAAGTTAGAAACCCCAGCACCATAAAAAGGAACAAGGCTACCTTTACCAACAATCAAAACAAAGGATAAGCATCCAAATTTCCCATTAAAATCAGTCTCCGGTTGATGATCTAGGCTAACAAATGGCAGATTAAAACCAGTCTCCAGTTGACAATCTAGGCTAACAAATGGCAGAAGAGGCAGGATTTAGGAAAGTCAGTGCTGTCAAAAGAAGTGTAAATCATACCCTTCTGTGGCAAATAAGAATTATCATGAATCCCTTCTTTTCCTGAAGTTGCTTTATTTCTCTGGCTCTATTACCTGTTATCTAATATATCTGGAAATTCTAATCCCCCTTATTGGCCCCATTATTAATATTTCTTCAATGACAAGCCACCTAGTTCCTGTTGCAGAGGAGAAAGGCAGTCCAGTCTGCTAATTCAATTTCAGCCACAACGGGCTCAAAAACAGGTCTTAGCGTAAGCAAAAGTCATTTGCTCAAAAACCCTTCTGGCTTTATTACACTGATAATCTGTAACTCGAGTCCATGCCAACTCTTCAGCAAACCACATTCTTCAGTGCATCCATGAAAAATCATTCTTAACCCTAGAGGCTTATGAAGGCAGGGTGACTTCTACA
This sequence comes from Rhinopithecus bieti, assembly GCF_001698545.2. Taxonomy (NCBI): domain Eukaryota; kingdom Metazoa; phylum Chordata; class Mammalia; order Primates; family Cercopithecidae; genus Rhinopithecus; species Rhinopithecus bieti. Next base: position 276,311 of record NW_016828033.1, read on the forward strand.
TGGAGAAGGCATCTTTTTAAACTCAGCTTTCAGACCCTGCCTTGCTCCTACTCTTCCAGACCTGGAAACAAAAACATCAAACAAAATTAATCAGAAGTTCTCATCAAGGTTCCTTCTCCGGGCTGGCTAATAAAAACATTTAGTACTGTGGTAGAAGGTGGTGGGTGGGTGATGGAGAATACTTAGAGCAGAGGGTAATGTATCTGGTCTGATGATGGTTAACACATCCTGAAGGCAAGGATGCCACTACAGACAACCAGGTCTTGGTCATCTAGGACAAAAGTCAAAGATGGTAACTAAATATCCAATCAAAAGGCTAATCTGCAACTTCAGTACACAAGTCATTAGATCCTCAGGCCTGTTTTAAATTCTGAGAAGTATCTCTGGTGTGTCAGAACTAGCAATGTAAATGTATAAAAAGCATTCTATAGGTCTGTAACTTTAAGCACAGCACCACTGTCTCCAGACTTCCTTTTTTTTTTTTTTTTTGAGGCTGAGTCTCGCTCTGTCACCCAAGCTGAAGTGCAATGGAACGATCTCGGCTCACTACAACCTCCACCTCCCGGGTTCAAGTGATTCTTCCTCAGCCTCCCGAGTAGCTGGGATTACAGGCGTGCGCCACCATGCCCGACTAATTTATGTATTTTCAGTAGAGATGGGGTTTCACCGTGTTGGCCAGGTTGGTCCTGAACTCCTGACCTCAAGTGATCTGCCTACCTCGGCCTCCCAAAGTGCTGGGATTACAGGCATGAGCCACTGTGCCAGGCCTCCAGACAATTCCAGTGCTGTACTTTGAGTGTACCCCAACTAGACCATAAACTCTTTAAGGACAAAGAACATGTGCCTGATGTATCCCCAAAGCTTTTACCATAATGCTTCATATTGGACTGAAAATACAACTGATGACCTGACTGATGATCACACTGAAAAGAAACCATGAATGCTGGCATGTTTTCAAAGTCAAAGTAGCAGGGGATACCAGCGATAGAGGCCACGCCTGTTTTCAGTATTCACTGAATCCTCGTTGGGCAAGAAAAGTCAGATTTTGACAAAAATTGATGGAGACAGTTCTCGCTAAATACAGCAGTCTACAAGGTTACCAAATCCTGGAATCAAAAGGAAAAATAAGGCTAAAATAGAATTATGTGAACAAAAATTCGGTTTAGGACAGTGAAATAACAGCTTCCTCAATAAGAAAAAAAGTAGTAGCAGCTAAAAGGCAAAATCAAGTAAAGGATGATTCAACAAGAAAAGCACCAGCATTTATATTCTTCGCACTTTCATTGAAACATTTTACCGGAGATTGGTAGTGATTAGGTCAAGAAGACAGAGATGATTCAAGGTTGGGTTTTTCATTTGAAAAGTCTACTAATTTTAGAGTTGTGTTAAACCTAAGTTAAAGTTGGAATAGGGTTTTCCCCGGACCAATATTAAGTGAAGTGGATCACCAGGTGGAGTAGCAGCACGAAGGTGGTTTCTTTAGACATTTAAGTCCAACTCCTACACAGCCGTTTGGTATTAGGCATATGATCTAAGCTTTCTGGGCCTCAATTTCCCCATTCACAAAAAAAGGGCAATCCAGGCTCTTCTCATAACTTCAAGGGGCAGTGGTCTGATATAGAGTACTATGAAAACAAAAGCAGCACACCAAAGTAACACATTATTATTATGATCACTTATAGAACCATTACCCGCTAGGATGAAACTCCCCACACAAGAGATGAAGCCCGAGAGAAAAGAGTTGAAGGGGAAGGTTCCCACGAGGAGACAGTAACCGAATTGCAGCGCCCCGGTCAGCAGTATATACAGCAGGTACGCGTCCAGCAACTTCAGACGCTGCGGAGTGGAGCTCAAGTACTCTTCTAAGAACCGCGAAATGACAGACACTACCGACGCCGACATAACTGCACGCAAGGTACTCCGGTCCGCGCGCCCCAAACTCCTAGAGGACTCGTCGACCACGCCGGATGTGCTCTTTGCGCATGCGCACCGTCGTGACCTAACTCCGTTTCCCCACCCCCCCCCCCCCCCCCC